>NC_060288.1:21958414-22102072 GCF_021613505.1 Equus quagga | reverse complement strand
TTCCTTCCCTCCCTCCCTCCTTCCTTCTTTCCTTCCCTCCCTTCCTCCTTCCTTCCTTCTTTCCTTCTTTTCCTTCTTCCTACTCTTCTCCCGCAACACTCTTTTCTACCCAGCCCACTCACCCTTTCATTATCTCATTGGGTAGCTGCTAGTCATCGTTCAGATCACGTTTAAAAGTGTCTGTACTTCTGGAAAGAGTTCCCTGTACCTCACATCTGGGTTACTGGGTTGCATCCCTTCCTGCATGCTCCCTCCAAACGAAGCCTATTCTATTATGCTGTAATTGTCTCTTTTCTTGTCTGTGCACCTCCACGCAATGTCTATATCTGCCTTGTTCACTTTTATATCTTTATGGCCCAGTACAGTGTTTAGGAGCTGAACATTATTTTTGGAATGAAAATCAAGTAAAAAAATAGATAAGCAACCAAACATAATTTTTTTTAACTTATGAAGGCAATGTAAGACATTTGTTCATCCATTTACTCATGAAATGTTTATTAAGTGTGCGATTGTTTTCTAAATATTTCCATCAGGAATTGGAAGAGATTCTGTTGAAAGAAATGAAACCATATATTTAGGTTTTTGCTTATATTTTTCCTCTATCACATTTTAATCCACTTTTTTTTTGTTCAAGCCATAACTATAAGATACAGAAAATATTTTAAATTATTCTTTCATGCTTTTGGAAAAAGACACCACTCTATTTCCTTTTTCTATGACATAATATTTTCGACCACTGATAATGGGTGGTGGCTGGTATTTCTAAAGAGCCTATGGCCTTATCTGAGCTGAGCATATCCTGAGGTGAATGATTATAAAATATACGTCTGAAGAAAAGTGACTCATGTTTACATGGGCGGTAACTTGGGCTAATAAATGTGGGAGGTAGGCAGAAAGGAAAACAATGCTGTAGGTATTTTCTTCTCGATGTGTGAGTACGAAAGCTTTTATTGCCAAGATCCTGATGATTAGTGAGTTTGAAGAGAAACGTACAAAATTGTAGAAACACTGTTCTAAAAAAAGTCTGTGGTTTTTCTTTACTCAGTTTCATGACAACTGAATTGTGGAAGCTGGCAAAGCAGAGCATTTTCACATTAGTAAGAGGTTCGGAGGCAATATATACATTCAATATAAGAATGAAAATGTTAAAGACTTTCCTCTTTAGTTAATAAGCAAAATCAGAGATACGGCCTCAATGCTCTATTTTACCACTCAGCTTTCTGCACAATTTACAGCATAGTTATGGTGACTAAAAGCAATTTACAAGTGATTTTCTGTATAGTGCCCAACCCAGAGAAATGCGCATGACACCTTTTGAGATGAATTATTCACTTCTTCTGTTTTAAATGCAATATAACTTCAGGAGCAGATACCTGAGACAGGATTAGAAATAGAAGTGCTAAAAAATGTGTGTAGAGTCCTTATCTATGAGGTTACAGCATTCAAGGACGAGATTTAAACTCAATTCAAAACATGGCTTCATGTGTGACAACGCTTAGAGCTCTATGTATTTGTCAGCTAGACTTGGTCAACAAAATATTTAATCAAAATATCACCAAATTACTCACCTGATATTTTCTTCTAAATTTAAAATAAATTTAAAATTCAATGATGAAATAGTTGGTGCTTATCCATGGAAAAAAGTATGGGAGAACTGAAATGATTATCTGGAATTCAGACCTCAAAATTACTTTTTACCAGAAATATTCATAAGCTAGAGTAATTGCTTTTTTAAAGAAATATTCTAGAAAATTCCACTGGTTGTCAAGTTCATGTGCTCTGCGTAAGACCTTACGCAAAGAACACGAGGTGAAGGGAACAGATTGGCTGTTGGATGTGAGAAGAAATATGTTTTATGGACACAGAACGACCCCTGCATATGGTGTTGACTACTTGTCACAGATTTTTCTTGTTCATTGTTTTCCTCAGGTGATGTTCTTCTAACAATAGTGTCATCACATGTGAATCCTGAGAAGTCCATTTTCATCTTTTGTGAAAGTGCTGATGAATTATTCCTGTAAAAGTCTTTCCCTAATGTATACCCTAAATAGGTATGCATGTGTTTTCATAAATTGGAGACACTGGAATGCTTTTTTTCTCTCCTGTGAGTGGAGGAAAATGTGTGGGTACAGAAAAATAGGACAAAAATAGAAAGGTGAGGACAAGGAGGCTGTACTTCATGTACCATATCTCAAATGCTATAACGTGGAGGAAGGGTTGACCTAAAGGGTTTGAATTTAGCGGGCACAAGATTGAATTTATGGTTACAAATTAAGAGAATTGTTCATGCTATAATTGATAGTATACCAGATACTATATGTCATAATAGCTTAGTATCCACTAGTATCTATAGTAGAAACTGACATGGTTAGCTGGAGCTCTCTAAGACTTAACCTCTTAGTTTATTCATCCATAAACAGGGAATAAAAACCTTGACCTCACAACATCATTGTGAGAAATTAACGAGATACCAGACGTAAGTATCTCATAAAGCAGGTGATAGTTTATACTTTCTAAATGACAGCTAATAAAAGAATAAATATTTCTAACTATTAAGCTCTCTAAATGAATTGAATTGGCTTTTCAGGCAGATTTCCCTGACATTGGAGATATTTGGGAGGTTGTTTAAAAGATAGGCACCCAGTTTTGGGAGATTTAGAGGAGAGTATTTTGCAGTCAATTATATTCATGCCATCACTCTGAGGCAGATTTGAGGTCCTTTGGGAGGTGGGATGTGTTACCAGGATTTTCTCCTGCAAATGCTGAGCCTGTCTGCCCCAGATTATCCATCCATTGCCCTTGATTCTGCTGGTGGAAAATGGTGTTCACTCTAATTCATTGTCTCATCGGCCACCAGAAGAGTCTTTGCCGTGGACCTTACCAGACAGGAATTACTCTGCATGTTTCCGCTCCATGCTCACATCTCTGGGCATCATCAGTAAATGCCACTTGAACTTCATTGTTGCATGACCTTTTGTTGCAGGTGACTTTGATGTGTCTTGTTCACTGCATTCACTCAGGAAAATCTGGCATTTTTATTTAGTTCGTGCCCTTATGGCATTGACCCTGTTGAGAACACCTGCCTCTTGATTTAAAGAGTGTCTAGGAACTTGATTTAAATAGGTCACTAGGAACTGGAGAGTGTTTAATCTTCTAATTCAGTGGTTCTTAAAATGGAATTTTTGGATCTTTCTCAGATGTAATCTTCTAATTCACTGGTTCTCAAAATGGAATTTTTGGATCTTTCTCAGATGTGTTCTTTGGGATCTGTGAATTCCCTACAAGTGTTTTTAAATAGTGGTATTTTTGTTGTTGTTTGGAAGATAACCTAAAAAAATCAATCAGCTGAAGCACGTTCTGCGTCGTCTTGATGGCCTCTTTATGACTGAATCCTGTTTCCATACCTGCTTCTGCGTTTGTGTATAAGTGTGCTAGGGCTGTCGTAACAAAGTGCCACAGACTGGGAGGCCTAAACAATGGAAATTTATTGTCTCGTAGTTCTAGAGGCTAGAAGTCCAAAATCAAGGTGCGGGCAGGGTCGGTTCCTTCTGTGGGCTGTGAGGGAGGATCTGTCCCAGACCTCTCTTCGGATGGAAGGCCATCTTCTCCCTGGATCTATTCACATCGCCTTCGCTCTGTGTGTGTCTGTTTGTGTGCTCAAATTTCACCATTTAATAAGGACATCAGTCACATTGGGTGACAGGTGGGGTGGACGCCGGTCCACCCTCATGATCTCATTTTAACTCCTTTACCTCTAGGAAGACCCTGTCTCTAAAAAGGTCACATTCTGAGGTAGCGGGGGTTAGGACTCCAACATATGAATTTTGGGGGGCCACAGTTCAACCCATAATAAGCAGGTCTATAGAAACTAGACAGAGTTCAACCCTCTAATTCAGCGCTTCTCAAAATGGGATTTTTAGGTCCTCTTTGGATGCGTTCTTTGGGATCAGTGAGTTCTGTACAGGCATTTTTAAATAAATGTTTTTGGTTTTAATGATAACCTCCCCAAATTAATAGGAATATATTCTGCATTATCCTGATGACCACTTTATAACTAAATCCCATTTCCCTGCCTGCTTCTGGGCTTGTATTTAGAGCAGATTGGTGCCTAAAATGACAGCATTTAACTTTTTTTGTGTTAGGATGCATGCCAGTTGTGTTTGAGGCAGCACAAAATGCTAAGAACCATGCGAGTCCACCATTATGCTTATGGGGAATTCTTTTTCCAGTTGAAGAGTTTAATCTTTTGGGATTAAAATTGACAATTGGAAGTACTTTGCTTCTTAATGAGCTAACAAGAAAATAACAGAAGTTGACCTAATATATAAAAGATGCTATCACACCAAATGAGAGCCAAATAGACGTTATGGGACATAAGGTTTTCCAAATTGAAGACATAGTGTGAGCAATGGTAGGAAAACTTGACTCAGGCTCAGTCAGCTTTCGATTGACAAGAATGAATGAAATACCTAGAATTTATTCATTCCCTTCAGTGGTTTGGTGGTATAATTTGTGCTGAAATTGGAAATTCATTTCAATGTCTGCAGAAATTGAAAACTAATTTCAGATATTGTTTTCCTGTTATATTCCAATAGTTGAATTGGGATCACATTCCATGAAGATTTCAATAATTTTGAAATCTATTTTTCTTTTCTTAAAAGAAAATTTAAGTTAATCTTGAGAATTTGTTTTCCTTTAGAAGTTTCCAGAGCACTATTTAAGTTTGAGAACCACTGCTTGTGCCAAAGATAGGAGTAAGCCAGCTATTTAAGGGGATCCTTCTGTCCCTTACCTAATTTTGTGGTCTTAAAATAGCTGGACCTTTGGAAATTTCTCCTCTATACGTCATGTTTTATTAGATTGACTCATTTCTGTGATATCAATTTACTTTCTTAAAATAAAGTCTTCCACAACGAGGAAAGAATGAGAGGATAGCTCCTATGCTTTGGAGGAGGGATTTAGAGGCTTAAACTCAGACATTTGTGAATAAATCAGGTATCAGCCCTCAGACTAGGATGTACTTCCTGGCAACTGTGAGCTGACAAGAAGCCTGTCAGAGATCTTCTCACCTCCTGAAATAGCCAATGATCAGGGACCCCCATCTGTGGTTTTATATCATAATAAAATAACTTGCTGATAGCAAAGCTTGAATTACGCCTGTCTGTGATTTACTCATTGCTATCAAATTTTCTCCCAGTGCTAATATTGTAAATTTTATTGTTATCTTGTATTTTACACTTGCTTCAGAAGTAATTTACGCCTAATAGGAAAATTTTAATGTAATTAATTGCATGGGGATTTTTAAGCTCATAGCAAAACAATTTACAATAGTTTTAACAACTGATGACAATTTTTATGCCATTATATTTTATAGTGAATAAAATATACATATGTCTATGAACATATACATATTTTTTATGAGAAAAATGATCTTTTACTTTATGTCATGGTAGAATTCTTAAAAACTTTGTTGACACAAAAAAATTGAGAACCTTATTATAGTGGATACTCATGATTTGGTTGGACTGTAGTTCTCTGAGCTTTAATCTTAGAATCCTAATCTTGTCAATGATTAAGATTCTAAGTGATGGTGAAGAGTTTCCTGGGAAGAAGAAAGTAACTTTATGTCATAATGAGTTATGTTTGTTGATAAAGCATGATAGAGCTCAAAGGAAAGTCTTTTATGGAATTCTGGCTCTAGCACTTTTTGTCAAAATAAATCAACTAACACAGAAACGTTGAAGGGTCCTTCTGAGTAGCACACTTTCCTGGGTCATTTACTTTGCTTTTCCTGTTTGCCCTTTTCTTCCTTCAACTTTTCTAGGGATTTTGCAGTCCATAAGTGCTACATTTTAGAATAATTTAGACTCTTTCTGTAGAAGATAGAAGACTCTTTCATTCAAATTATATTGGGTATCTGTTATGTGACATCTGTGTTTTGGAAGATAGAGACGTCAAGTAAAGAATCCGTAGTTTATAGTCCCTGTGTTCACGGAACTCAGTGTGTGGTGAGAGCGATAGGAACATAAACAGACCCATCACATACTACACTTTACGTGGAAGCCCAGGGCTCCGACTACGTTACTATGGGGACACCAAGGCTGCTGCTTCTCCCTGTGCCTTGGGAAACCAGGTAAGGCTTAACAGTGGATATTGTACATGACCTAGCTTTCTGGGATAAATAGAAATTTAGCAAACAAGCAAAGAAAAAAGGGGGGAGGGCAATAATTCCACCCAAGTAAAGGCCAGAGCATATGCAAAAGCATGGAATTTTGAAAGCCTATGATATGTTCAAGAAACTCAATATGGCACAACGGTTATTTTGTCCTTCCTTTGTCCTATAAGAAAGAGAGATAAGACCAAGTAAGAAGATAAGAATAAGCATGGAGGTACTGAAAGTATCCTTTGAATAATTCAGGGAGAAAAGGAGGAGATTAAGATTTCAAAAATAAGTGAAATATCTTATTTTAATCAAATCTAAGTTTTGTCCTGTATCTTAATATATAGAAGAAGTGAAAAAAAATTATATTTAGGGAAGTAGTATAAACAGAAAGAACCAGAGTAAGGAAAAAGGTGACCTATAATCAGGCACAGCAGAAACCAACAACAACAAAAAAGGACTTTTATTGTTGAATGGTAGTGATGACTAAGATTTATTGAATGCTTACTATGTAGCAGACACTATGTAAGAACTTTATTATCTCATTTACTACTTATTTAATACGTAATATTATTATATTCACTTTGTGGAAAGACAGTTGAGGATCAGGCAGTTTAAGTAATTTGCCCAACTTTATATATTTATGTAAACTTAGGTAAATGCGGAATTTGACCCAGCCTGTCTTGCTCCAGAGTTTTGAGGGCTTAACCAGCACATGAACTGCCCCTAACTAAGCTGACCCCATACGCGGCAGCCTCAGAATTTCTCTAATTATGTGGATGGCATAGGGAGAAAAATCATGATGCACAGAACAAATGCAAAATAAAACAAAGGAAATAAACAATAACAACAATAAACCTTTCATAGCACAGTTTGGACATGTTGGTTCAAAGGAGATCTGGTTGAAGAAGTCATAAAGTGATGCGATGAGCTCAAAATAAATCAAGTTGTTCTTTACTTAAGGTTTTGGGCAGAGAGGAATAAAAGCATAAGAGTTTTATAGTGATATATGGTCAATTTCCTTGGAGGAAATAAAAGGAAATGTATGCGGAAGTCCATGTGTTGTCTTCTTTTGGGCATTGCTAGTCTCTTTCTCCTTCGTTTAGCCATTTTATTCTAAAAACAATTATTCTTTCAATCCTATCTAGATCTCTTTGTTATTCTCTTTCTAGGCCATCTTTTCTTTTGTGTATTTTTCCTTGATAAGCAGCGTATATTACCTAGAACACGTTCCTTCAGCCACACGTCTAAGATGTGCAGATTTATGTTATGCTATGGGGAGCTGTATGTAGCGCAATAAGAATGTTACTGCTGCTGGATCTTGCAGATGGTGAGGAAACAAACTGGAGGGGAGTAGTTTGTTCTCTACTGGAGAGAAGAACAGAGAGGCAGCCCGAGGACCCGAAACCTTGGGAGGCTGTCTCTCCCTCATGTTAGGACTTCAAACATAGTTCCTCAGTTCAAAAGATATTTCCTGTAAGTGTAGGCAGAAAGTTCATTGTGTCTTCCATCAGTCAGGAAGCCCAATTATCATTCCAGATACTAGTCTGGGGGTGTTACATACCCATATGGGTCAGAGTGTGAACAAGGCCTTTGGGGGTACACTTTCTGCGGCTTTAGAGATTCAGAACCTCCAGAACATCAATGCGAGGAGGTGACAGTGAGGACGCCTCTGCCTGGCTCCATCCCCTCACCGCACTTGATTCAGAGTGCATTGGGGTGAGGTAGGGAGAAGAAGCGACACAGAGATTGGTCACGAATAACAAATAAATACTCTCTTTCCAAAAAGAGACCGTATATAGAAATTGCAATGGGTCTTTGGGCATCTGGTCAGGGATGATGGGGATGGTGGGGAGAGGAAGAGAGGGATTTGCAAATACAAAAGAGAAGGTTCAGATCTCATGCAGAATACAACATGAGTCTAGCCATGCAGGCCAATCAAAGTAGTGACACAGAGACGTAGGCCATGATGATCTCAAACATTCTTAAAGATAAACTGTAGCTTTTTCTCAGATTCCTGGTGGTCCAAATAGAAAGGTTAAACAGAACTATTTACATGATTTTTACTATTTATAAGGAGGGAACACACCAGGATGTCAAATGTTAAAATCACTTTTTATCACAGTTCAAACTGAAACAAAGCAGGGAGAGAGCAGAAATTACTCAGAGAGGAAAATTCACCAGCACAGGATCTTAATGATACCCTTCTTTTACTGGTGTCTTAGAAAGAAATCCTCAAAAGCTATTTTTCTAGGAGTTTGAGAACAATGCCATATTCTCAAGAATTCTAATAAATTTACTTAAAAAAATACTAGAAATGTTTAAATGTTCCCTAACAACTGTATTCTGTATATATATATATATATATATAGTCAAATCTGATTTTACTAGACTGACATTTTGGTTACATTAAGGATTCATCCACAATAAAAATATACTATAGATAATAGATTTATAGCCACATGGTTTCTATTTGTTAGTATTAGTGAGCTGACCAAGTGCAGAACAGATAAAGAAAATATACATTTGTCAGGGGAGAATTCTTTTCACATTGCCTGTCACATTCTGAAATGGAATGTAGTTAATTTCTCTCTTTTCTCAGTTCAGTAAGTTTATTTTCTTAGAATCTCTTCTCTGAGTTAGTTTAAGGAACTAGGTGCGATTAAGTGTCATATTGGAAGCAGCTCAATATATAGCCGTGGCTAAAATAAGAAGAAATGATATTCATAGAACAAATTCAAAGCTGAGGATTAAAAATAATAACAATAAAGTAGTACATATCACTGAGAAAATGTGGATTCATTATTGTTTAATAATTAAATGATCTAAGTGGAGGAAGATTGCTCAGAGGACATGCCTGGGCAAAGGGCCTTCTCTGACAATTCACACGGAAGGAGACATCATAAGATCCTAAAAGGCAGCTGAGGTTTCATTTAGACCAAAATTAAGTGAGTGCTGTTATTATATTGCTCTTTGTAGTGAAATGCAAAATAAAAGGCATGCTTTATCGGTTTGTGAAAACAGTTTTCATACGGATATTCATGGAAAAGTTTCAAAACCTTGAAGATGTCAATACTTTTCTTTTGAGATGTAATAGAAATCTCCTAGTAAAATGAACCCAGATTTGGGTTGATTTACTTCATTCCATCAAGCCGTCATGGGGATTATTTCTATTTTGAAATAGAAAATAATGGAAATAGACAGAACAATACGTCCTTTTCGTTGTTCAGGATAACTGCTTTCAGAAAAGTCAACGTACTGAAATATCTATCATTCTAGTAATTGCTTTCTGGTTACATGCTGCTGTGTGACTCATCAGGGACTTCAGACTGTGAGCCACTAACAGGAAACAAGATCAGGTGTGTTAGATAAGCGATTGATTTTTGTCCCTGATGAATTCAGGTAAAATTGCATACTTAAAATCACACAGATTACTGTTCAACCATTTTTCAAAGGCTAATATGCCCGGGTTTAATGGTTCAAAGTAACCACCCATGAGCACACGCGCAGACATCAAATAGGTTAAATGTCGTCCTGCTGCCAGGAAGTTGATAAGAACACCATCAAGCTCCCAAGCCACAGTTTTCCTACATGGAAAGAAATGTCGAGTCGATGTAAACATGAGGATTAATCTGTTAAGAAAGATTCACGATGTTTATTTCCTTTTGTTATAAGATCTAGGAAAAATGACATGCATTACTAATATTACCAGCAAGAGACATATTATGGGGTTAAAAGGAATAAATAACTTTCTTTGAAAAACAAATATTACTTTATTACTTTATTTTTTATTTTGAACTTCGGGATTTTTTTCTTTTTTTCTTCTCTTTTTGGTGAATAAGATTGGCCCTGAGCTAACATCTGTTGCCAATCTCCCTCTTTTTGCTTGAGGAAGATTGTTGCTGAGCTAACATCTGTGCCAATCTTCCTCTATTTTGTATGTAGGATGCTGCTAGGGCATGGTTTGATGAGCAGTGTGTAGGTCCGTGCCTGGAGTCTGAACCTGCAAACCCTGGGCCACCAAAGCTGAGTGCACAAACTTAACCACTATGCCACCCAGCCAGACCTAGGAAGTTTTTTAATTTACATATTATAAAACAATATGTATGATTCACTTCCAAGGTACATTTAGAGGCAAATAAAACTGACCATTACTATAGAAAATTTATCTTGCCAGGCTTTTATACACTTGCAAACACATTTGTTATTTTCTCTGTTGGTACTTCTAAGAGCAGAAAAAAAGCCCGAGAATATCCTGGGAGTTTCTGGCCGAGGTGAACTCTTCTTGCATATTTGTTCATGCTTTAGTATCATGTTGATTTCAAGTCACATTATTAGTTTTTCTTTACTTTTACAAAATAGTTTCAGGACAATCCTTTAAAATCCTAAATTTTATTCTTACTAAGGCATTTTTTTCAAGGAATTTAGTTTTCAAATATATTTCGCAGTTCAGTCTGGCCCAGGAGAAGAAGCTGTAAGCTATAATGAAATTTCCGGTTCCTGTTACTATTGTTCCTATTGTCCCATTTTACATTCTTTATGCAGCCTCAGCAGGTGCTAGAAGTCCTTGTGGTCTAATTGCTAATGTCTACAGAGCACATGACAGTCAGTTTTCCTGTACTGAGAAGGATTTAACTCAGTCAAAAATCGTTCAACCACTGAGGAACTTCTACATGAAATGATGTTCCATAAGCCAAATCGTAGGGTGAAGTACAAAGCTGGAACTGAAAAGACAAATCAGGATGACCATCCTTTCACATTTACTTTAATCCAACCTAACGTTAATCCCCATTCACTGATCCAAGAACAGAGAAAAAACAAACTGCCCCATGTTTAGTCTAAAGTGTTCTAAGGGGAAATTCCTTTTTGATTTCAAATTTTGGCAGACTGTGAAATGTAGGAACGTGATTTACTGGAATAAAGCATATAATTCCACTGATAGTCTAGAATCTCAATGTGCAATAAAGGAAGTCACATATTCGAAAATGATGCCCTCTTACCACTTGCTGGTGCGATGATGGACTTTAGAATGAAAAGTCAGTTTTAAGAAGCAATTATGTAATATTTTACCCTCTGTTGTACCTCTAGACCTGATGATACTATATAATAAACTCCAATATTTGCTTTCGAGGCACAGTCTAAGAAATAATTTCTTTGGAAGCAAGATACCAGCTTTATAAAGATGGAATTTTAAAATTCCATATAAAAACATCCTGTAGGTTGTACAGTTTTTGAATATCTTTTAGGACTGCTAGCAGAGAATATGGGCCAATAAAGTAATTCTTTCCCATCTTAGGTACACCAAATTATAAGTAGAAAGTGTACAAAATATAGCAAACCCACTAATATTCTATAATGAAGAATATTCTTGTTAAGTAAGGCTATCCTTTGGTTCCCAGTAGGATTTTAGTTTATACTGGTACATTACTAGACATGGGGTGCTATGACAATTTCACACTATTGAATTGATGGTCTACTAAGGTCACTGTATTTATCAAAGAAACAGATGATGAAGACAAAAATGAGGACAAAGATGAAGAATGGAAATAATCCAAATCTTCAATATCTTTGCTTTATTATGTGGATGTGTTGGCAAATTTCCACTTCCCAGATAATTGTTTCAATTATCCACTTAAAATTATAAACAAATAGAACAAGTTGAGTTCAAATTAATGTTGTTTTCTTGTAAATCACTAATATAAATAAAACTTTTTACTTAAATTTATTATTTTTACCCCATTATTCTAACTATATGTAAAAATTTAAGCTTATAGGCCCAAAATCAAAATTTGTAATTGCTTCCTATATAATCACTCTCAAAAATGGTTTCTATTTGTGAATTGAAAGTGTTTATTTCCAGTTTGTATGTATAATCTTGTGCTTACGATATGCAATGAGAAATCCAATTAGCTAATTTTTCTATGTGTGAGAAAAAACTGCTGGTTACCTCCAACCATATGGATAAAATGTTAGTGCAATTTATCTGACAAAATTGCAGACAGCACAACAGTCTTCTGAGTAGAGTAGAATATTCACTGGGTGGTTGCTCCTCTGTCTTTATATTTAACGTTCCCTTTTCTTTAAGCTTGTGGCTTGACAGATAGTTATCCTGAGAGATGGAGTAGCCAACAGAGTCAACCTGAACACCTTTTACTTCAGTCCACAAAAGTTTCATCAGGCTTTTTCATAAATGCCTGTTTCATTTTGATGAAACTTCTGATAAAAGCAAAAGAAGTACACTGCCATCATTATAAATCATTTTAGCTTTTTTCAAAGTATTGATTTCAAGAGCATAACTTTTATTGAAATAGAGCTATACAGGTAGTTAGAATGAATTTAAAATTTTGGTGTGGATTTTTCACTGGGAGGATTTAGAATGTGATTTTTAACTCTCGAAAAGACCTTGAGCTGAATCATACATACTCTTTTCAACATCTCATTCAAACAGAAAATAAGATTGGTCCTGGCTGACCCACTATTGAAAAGAGTGTGTGTGTGTGTGTGTATGTATATTTTTGGACACTGGTGTGTCTCTCTCTTTATAAGATTCTAGCCTCCAGAACAGGAAAACTCACTTTCTCTATTGTAGATGAGTGATTTAGTCATTACCTACTTGCAGAGGTGGATTATGATCCTAGTATTTTTCTTTCCTTTTTTTTTAAAGATTGGCGTCTGGGGCCGGCTTCGTGGCCGATGGTTAAGTTCGCGCTCCACTGCGGCGGCCCAGGGTTTGGATCCTGGGCGCGGACACGGCACGGCTCGTCAGGCCACATTGAGGCGGTGTCCCACATCCCACAACTAGAGGGACATGCAATTAAAATATACAGCTGTTTACGGGGGGGTTTGGAGAGATAAAGCAGAAAAAAAAAATATTGGCAACAGTTGTTAGCCCAGGTGCCAATCCTTTAAAAAAAAAAACAAAGATTGGCATGGGAGCTGACAACTGTTGCCAATCTTCTTTTTCTTTTCGTTTTTCTGCTTTTTCTCCCCAAATCCCCCCAGTATCTCGTTGTATATGTATATATATTTTTTTAGTTGTGGGTCCTAGTTGTGGCATGTGGGATGCTGCCTCAAAATGGCCTGGTGGGTGGTGCCATGTCTGCACCCAGGATCCGAACCAGTGAAACCCTGGGCCGCCCAAGCGGAGTGTGAGAAATTAACCACTTGGCCATGGGGCTGGCCTCATGGTTTTTTTTTTTTTTTTAAAAGGAAATACTATGGACTGCAGAAAGTGAAATTTATTTATTAGTTTTTAGGTATGCTTGTGGGGGGGGGGGGGGGGGGGTGAGGAAGATTGGCCCTGAGCTAACCTCTGTTGCCAATCTTCCTCTTTTTTTTTTCTCCCCGAAGCCCCAGTGCATAGTTGCATATCCTAGTTGTACATCCTTCTAGTTCTTCTATGTGGGACGCTGCCTCAGCAGGGCTTGTCAAGCAGTGCTAGGTCCGCGCCCAGGGTCTGAATCAGCGAACCCTGCACCTCCAAAGCAGAATGTGCAAACTTAACCCCTACACCACTGGGCAGCCCCAGAAGATGGAATTTTTGGCTGTAAGTAAATCTATTCTTCAGGTCTAAAAAGAGAATACAGCCAGTAGAATCTCACATGGCTTTTGAATAATAATAGATTTGATTGTTTGTTTTCAGTAGTCTGTTATAGTACATATCAACTCATGCATTTATGAATTGTTTATTTTAAAACATAAAATAATTCTCTGTTCTTTCTCAATGTTGTAAGGGGCTACCACACTAACTGAGGTTTTAATTTTAGGGGAAGATGATGTCTGGTATAATAAAACCAGTTTTGAAGCTTAATTCTTTCCACATTATGTAGTTGGGACAAGAGGTTTTATTTAATAGTATTTTAATACATTAAAGGCAAGTGATTTCAGAAGCGAACTCTGATTGCGATTAAACTGCCCTCTCAATTCTCTACAAGAAGTATTTACCTATTTATTGAATAAAGAAATGAGCAAAGTGGAGTACAGAGAAAGTTGCCAGAAATTGAGATTAACAAAACAGAACAAAACCAAAAAATTCTTGATTTAAACATAATTATTGTTTTATTAAAATAAAAACTGAAAAGTAAGAATAAAATCTAAAGATGATATGAAAGCTTCCCTTTTATTGTGTATTTTAATAAAAGTATTGAGATTTTCATTCTATTCCAAGTTTTAAGTTTAACTTTCAGAGTCCTTTCCTCAGAGATATCCTGAATTATTACTATTATTGTTATTATTATTATTTTCAGGAGTTAGATTAGACCTGGTAGAACAGGATCTCTTCTAAATAATATCACTTACTTTTGGCTCTACCTGGTGGCCCTGGAGCTCGTATGGACACAGATGATATTTTCACTTAATTGTTGCATAGTTAGTGAGAAAAACAGAATCACGGTTGAGAAGGGAAATAAAAGTTTGAAGCAATACCAAGGCTTGAGGGAAAAACTAAAGAGAACTATGATTCATGAGATTGGAGGCTAGGATGAGTTGAAACAGGATGGAAAGGAGGAATGAAATGAGTCAAGGGCTGGTTTAGAACTAAAGTCATGAATGTGTCAAAGGCCGAAGTGTTGTGGAAGCAGATGGATGAGACAAAGCCATCTGTAAGTTTGGAAGGCAGCCTTGGCCCTAAATAGTCTCCCTGCCAGGCTGACCGAGCGCCCTAAAATGAGAGAATATAATAGCCACATGGCATCCCATTTCACAGCAAACACAGTCAACTCTTTTTTTAAAAAAGGGAATGAAATTTAAATTTGTCAAAAACCGGTTATATTCTTCTTCTCATTTTTTCAAGGTTATAATCTGTGCTATTATTCTTAGGGTGTTTAATATAAATAAACAATATTTTCCAAGCACCACCATGAATGGGATATGGGGGATGAGAGAGTTGACATTGGTTAGAAGGCTTTGAATTGCTTTGTGCAACAAATGAAAGTGGCTTTGGGTCTTTAAAACAGAGTCAATGATAAGAACATTAAAGAGGAGGGATAGAATATTCTAGTGAGGGGAAACTGAGTGAAGGGCAGAGGTGGGAGCATGCTCTTGGGCATCTACTCAAGAGAGAAGGAGGAGGTAGGGTTAACTGGCTTCTTTGTTGGACCCACACCCAACTCCCACGCTGAAGTAATTTTGTGTCTCCCCAGCTGGACCTGGAGGTTTAGCCCAGCCCAGGTTCTGCATCATTCTGGTTCCCCAAATGGAGGAAATTTAATTTTGACCGAAATAAATCAGTTGTAAGGCTGTTTTGTTGCTGGTTCCAATATTTCCTTACCCTGTTTCATGGAGTTCCAGTCTGTGACTTCTGTGAGGCAACTGTGTCTCATTATTCCCAGGCCTCTGGCCTGTTACTCCCTATCTAAGCCCCACCTTGCTTTCTGGGGCCGTGAGCTGAGCCTCAATATCTCCATTTTGGGTTTTAGATACCTGTTTCATAGGCACAGATGATAACCACGGGATGTTGGCTGAACATTGAGGATACTTTGACCCAGATACAAGAAAGAAGCTTGTGGAACTTGTTGAGTCATCTCTCCTAGAATAGTTCAAAAGTTTCAGCACTCCTGCGTAGTGAAGATAAGGCTTTCAATAATTGATCACCCTGGTAGAACTCTTAACAAACAACACCCTACAAATCAAATTGTAATAATTATAGCCGGGAAAATATCTCCCAGTATCCCACTATCCTCATAAATCGACTCTTCTCCTTTTTGGTTTTTATTCATATGAACACATTATTTTTACTTATTTGTAGCCATAGCAGAGATCCAAGTTAGTATGCTAGATCAACTCCACAGAGAAAATGTAAAGGCTTGTATTTTAGTTCCCGCTGGGATCTGAATGTTTGTGTCCTTCCAAAATTCACATGTTGAAATTTTAACCCCCAAGGCAATGGTATTAGGAGGTGGGGCTTTTGGGATGTGCTTCAGTCATGAGGGTGGAACCCTCATTAATGGGATTAGGGACCTTATAAGAGGCTCCAGAGAGATCTCTAGCCCCTTCCACCTTGTGAGGATACAATGAGTATATGCCACCAGGAAGAGGGCCCTGATCTGACCACAGTGGCACTCTCATCTCAGACTTCCCGTCTCCAGAATGGCAAGTAATGAACTTCCGTCATTTACAATCTACCAATGGCATTTTGCTAGAGTGGCCTGAATGGATGAGGACACTACCCAACACGTTGAAACAAAAGTAATTTATCAGAGAACATGCTTCCACCTGCTGAGTTAGCTAGTGGCACAGGAGCTCCTAGAATTCCTATTTTTGCAAGTGGAGCTGGATGTCTTTGTGAGAAAAAGATTGTTTCACCACCGCTGGTAGGAAAACCCTTGAGAAGTGTGGAAACTCTTTGCTCTGTGCATTGCAAATGTCAATTTTACCTGCTGCTTTGGTCTCAAACAGTTTTCAAGCTCATCTTAAAATCAGCTCCCTGAGATCTGAGTCACCATCTTACCCCACTTCCAATTAGGGTTTTGAGAGACTAGAAAACAGTTTTTCTCTAAAGGAAGTGCAGCAGTGATGAACACAGTCTGGGCTGCCAGCAAAAGGGTATCAAACCCTGGAGAGAGGCGCTGTTGCTGTTGTCATTTTTCAGAGTATTTCGAGATGCTGTTGCATTATTTGAATTTGACGATCAGGTAACATAACTTTTGGAGATGCATATAAAAATTATTCTAAAATATGGAAGGAAAACATAATTTTGATGGTGGAGATCACAGTCTGGGGATAGGAAGTGGGGCTAGTTTTAGGCAAACTGGTAAATTTGGTAAAACCTACCTTTGAATCAGCTTGCCCCTTCCTAGTCTTCTTTTGCTCTTTCTCCTTCTCCTCAAACTCACTGATATTGCATATTCCCAAAACTCTACAGAGAGTTTCTTGATGGGTTAATTAACACAGAGGTTTTAGTGGCTTAATTACAGGCCGTCCGGAAGGATATAAATTTTGTAAGGAACCTCAGAGGATAATATTTCACCCAAGTGAGTGGTTCTCCAACAGCAGAATTTCAAGAGCTGCATTCCTGGAAGAGGCGGTATTTGCTGGCCTAAAGGCTTCTTGACCTGCAATTATATCCTATTAGAGCATAACTCCTCAATACGTGTAAAGACACCTTGAAAAATATTCAGGATCTCAGGAAAGGGAATTGGGGAGATAATCTCAAGATTTAGAAAAGAATGGGGAATAGGAAATTGCAAATCATCTTTATTGAAAGAAAGGATAGTTCTTTAGCAATTGATTCACCAGCTCTCCTAAAACTCTTCTCTTAAGGAGCATTCAGAATTCTGTGCTGGTTACTAAGGCTAAGATTAGACGACATCATTGGCAACATCCCTCAGAAGTCCCAAACTCTGCTGGGGTGTAGAAGCACTGCCAGGGTTGTCCTTTGTCCTCTGGGCTCTTTGGGTCATTGGACATATTTAGAGATGTGGTGATTTTTGCCATATAAAGAAGCAAGAATTTGCTGGGTGTTTTTGATCACTTGGTAGTGCTAAAATAGTACAAATCCACTTGAATCAAATTTGAAGACAGGTTGAAAGAAAAATAATAAAAATAGGAATATTTATTTCCTTTTATAAATGCACTTACCAATATACTTTAATTTCATTGGAATTACATATAAACATTAATAGGCTCCTTAAGCCAATATTTTAAGGCTTTATATGTTTCTTTCTTCTTCTTCTTCTTCTTCTTTTTGCTGAGGAAGATTTGCCCTGAGCTAACATCCATGCCAAACTTCCTCTATTTTTCAGTATGTGGGCTACCAGCACAGCATGACCGCTAACACAGTGATCTAGATGCATACCCGGGAACTGAACTTGGGCCGCTGCAGTGCAGCACACTGAACTTAACCACTAGGCCACCAGTGCTAGCCCTATTCATTTCTTTTTTAAGAAATACACTGACACAAATAAAATTATACTATTTAGGAAAGGTACCTATGGATTCAATTAACTAAAACCCTTTCTCTCCCTAACTTTGCTTTAAGAAGGCAGCTCATTTATGTGCTATTGTAGCAGTTCATGTCACAAGCAAATTAAAATAAGAAATGTTCACTTTTAGAAATTTTTCTTTCATGGTCTAAAACTGCCATAACCACAATCTGGTGAAATATTGCTATAAAAATTCATACCATTGTATTTGGCCAAATACAAAAAATTAACTTGGGTTATATTGAACACCCAATAGTTAGCAAAACTCATATCCATTGATATCTAATGTTTCATTGTTAAATGTGTAGGGTCTTTTTTCAATTTGCCCTCAAGGGTTAAATGCTTTGTTCTTTATAAGACTTTCAAACACAAAATAAATCAGATGTGAGCTGTCTGTCAGTTAAATTAGTGGCAAAACTGATGAGGAGTAAGTAATTCTTGACCGGAATTTGCAGTTGTTCATCTCTGGTTCAAACGATGATTTTTATTTCTTTTTATATTTTGCAATTCTATTCTTGCCCAAAGACATTTTCCCCTCCTTGGGAAATAACCATTAGTTTATTTATTTTCAAGAGTTAGAAACCCAACAAAGTTATGATTAAAGATGTGGAAGTTAAATACGGTGTGTGACAGGTAGTGCTGCCTTCTGCGTGACACTTCATGGCCAAGGAGTGTTTGTTTGTGCTCTCCTCATTCAGACAGTCAAGTCCGCTTTCATGCATCCGTGTGGTGAGTTGATGACCATTGCCTGACCTGACTGAGAGGTCTGGTTTAGAAATTCTCTTTGTTCTTTGTGGCTGTGTCCTGTGACACTCTGCTATTTCCTTTAAAGTGAAGGCTGGCATAATGGACTGGACAGAGGATGACCTGGTATGACCCTAAGTACACAAATGTGTTGGTCTTTATTCCGTTGGACCCTCTGGTGTGCCTTTCTAGATGTTGTGTGCGATGTTAGCATGATATCGGAAGGCAAGACTTGGATTACTTTGGGAATCAATAGCTGCTCTAGACATTTTTGAAACATGTTGAGCAAGATGAACTTGCTCCTTTTTACTCCCTCCATTTTTAGACTCATGGCTCTATTAAGGGAAATTTAATCCGTATGTTTCTGATTCCTTTACACTTAACTCATCAAAATGTTGTTTTGTAAGAGTGCTTTGAAGTCAAGGCAGCCTTTTAAGTCATTTTTTATGAGACTTTTTCAAGCCTTGTTTCCTAGGAACAGGAAGTGGCCTTTAGCCAACAGTTAACAAACTCAAACACCAAAAGGTTCAACGTAGGTTTGAATCTCTGAACCCACAAGCGTTTGAATGGACTCCTGACATGACCCATCTTTGCTGTATACGTAGCGCGGACAGCCGTCATAGCAGTTCTAATTACTGAGATGACTCCAGGATTCGAACTGCCTGCCAACTTGCAAGTGTTTCTCTAATCAATCTACTTCATGCTAAATCATGACTCATTTAACTTTAAAGGAACTACTATATTACCCAATTGGTCTAATGTTTTTGTGACTTCTGTGAAAGCTCTTTAAATTGTCACTCTCACAAAGCTAGCTAGCTAGAACTTTTAAATTCAGTCACCAGGAAAATCACCTAAGAGTTCAAGTTCACAGGACAAGTGAGTGCTGACTGACCATGAAGACCGCTACCTGCAAAGACAGAGAGCGTATTTCAGCCACTCAGTTTCTAAGTAAAGAAGATAACATGAATCCTGCAATGCTTTAGAAAGTAAAATGCACATTAAAATAACAAATGAAGCATCTGGCTTCAGAAGTTCTCACTTGATTTATAGTCAACAGTTGTAAGTATAAACTATTCTCCATTTCTCAGGAAATTTATAGCTTGAACAAGCACAGTACTATCATGGGAGTTCCCACTGTCTGATGCATTTGAAGTGATTCTGTCCAGTAGGACTTTGGAATCATCCCGCTAAGTACTAATTCTTCAACTTGCAAATTATGCAGCAGTGAACACGCCAAACAGCAACCGCTGATCTACGTGGTTAAAAGCTTTGAAGTAGTCTCAAAGGTGGCCCAGAAAGAGGTAGTGAGAAATAATTCTAGAAACTAGAGAGTTTCAGTAATTAACATTTATGTGAACAGAGCTCAAGCAGAATCTATGCCTCTTCTTTAGGGGCGTAGCAACTCAGTGCTCTGTAGACAGTGTTTATTATTCAGGCTAGGGAGCCTGGGGATATGGTACAGACGACCGTTGTGTAGACATATCAGAACAGCATAGTGGCTTAGTGCCTAGGGGCTCTGGAATCAGACCCCCTGGTTCAAATCCTGACTCCGTCCATCACTGGATCTGTGATCGTGGGAAAATGGGAATGATAATAGAACCTATCTCATTGGGCTGTTGTGAGGATTAAATAAGATGATACAGATGGAGTGCCTGGTGGATGCTCAGTAATCTATGATGTTGGTGATGTAGGTGATAATGATGATGATGATGATGATGGTGATGATGTTGTATGGGACCAAGGAATAATATAACAAGGAAGCAGTCACTCAGGTATAAGTCATATACTGGGAATTACGAGCTCCTCATGTTCTTTAATCTTCCTGGGAATTCTCACCCACGTCCATAGCTTTAAGTTGCTTATTGATTGACATTTGTTTATTGATGATTCTCAAATCAATGTTCTTCCTCTAGGTCTCTCTCACATCAAGGCCTCTAGGCCACTATCAGCCTAATCTTCAACAATGCTTGCTGAACTATAGGCCTTTTCTCCACCTTGCATGTTCATTGCATATTCCATAAGTTTGCACCTGGTGCTCCCCCTATCTTTAACGCCCCCACTTCTTGTGCATCTGGCAAATTTCTACTCCTCTTTCAATGCTCAGCACTGTGTCCTTTGTAAAAGCCTTGAACTCCCTTGATGATTTGGGTGTTCTCCCTTTGAGCTTTTCTTACACCTCATTCATATTTCATTATAGCACTCATTCTATTGTGCTGGAAATCACTTGGCTGTGTATCTCTACCCTGCCCTGTGAGTACTGTGAGGGCAGGACCTGCATCTTACACTTTGGGATGCCAGCACCTAACACAGTGCCTTGCATATGGTGGGCATTCAATAGTAACTTGGTGAAGGAATGAAATGTGTTTAGACAAATAATGAGAAGGTAAGGCAGGTTGAAAACAGTTTTGGTTTTATCAGTTCCAGTTTTACTATGATAGACTCTTGACTCCATATGTCAATTCTTGTTGTCAAATCTAGCAAATTTGAGTGTCTTGCAAGTAGTCTACATGTACGGGTGAGTTTTTTCTTTCTTTATGAAAGATATGCAACAGTGTTCTATGGAGGAAGAGCGTATATTGTGTTTCTAATATTATATGATGAATATTATGGCCCAGATTTCAAAGCAGCTCAACCAGGACAGTGGTTTTCCTCATTGTTAAATCAAAGCCTGGCGTAGAGGAGACCCACAGTATTTGGTGAATGAATATGTGAAAGCAAAGGAGTAACTGTATCTGGATAATTAAGATGAAAACCCCAGTGTTCTTTGCACTTATTCAATTAGTTGCTTCAGTTCCTTAGTGTGATTTTCCAGTCTTTAGAGTGACTCACTGTGTTTAGCATCAGCCCCATCTGATGGCAATGTCAAAGCATCTTCTTTCTCCAACCTTATTGCTAATGATACCTCCACAATGTTCTTACCAATGTAAGACTTGCGGAGAAACTTGTACACAACCTTCAAAATTGAACTGCATATGGTCTTTGAAGGTTGTTAAGTCACTAACTGTGAGTGAGTGATGCATATGATCGAGAGTTGGCTTAACACCCAGCAGATGTCCTACTGTGAAGAACTGCGTATTCTGCCTCGCTGCAGAGCCATTATGCGACTTCTGAACCCATCCGGAGACATTCTAGCATTTTTTACCTAGAAATGGAATGTCTAGAATCCAGTCAATTGCTGAGTGCTGTCTGAAACACTGTGCTTTTAGAGATCCTCTGCACCAGGGATGTGACTTAAGGTCTAGGTTGCTTTCTCCAACCTTTTCACAACTCTCACGCCTAGGTAAGGTGGTCCTAAGATGTTTTAAGACTACAAGTCATTATCCATTAATTGGTCATGAAATTCATTTAAAAATGAAATAGAACTGAACATATCATAATATTTTACATAGTAAGAGTAAGTATTGTTCCATGCAACTTTTGTTTCATTTTTTAAATTATACCTCTGTGTGTGTGTGTGTGTGTGTGTATGTGTGTTTGGTGTGGTGTGACATGTGTGCTGAGTCTCGATGTAAAATTTATTTCTTACTCTCTTGCGGTAAAAGCAGTTGGAAAGCTGCTGTCTTAGAAACTCGGAAGCAACCTGGGGTTTGGATGTTGATCAAGGAATCACACTCACCCTGTAATACCAAACAAGTAAACTGGAACATTGCGTGGCACAAACCCATGCATGTCACGTGGCTTTTTCCAGCGCCAACTCTCAATTATTCATAGAAAGGCAAGATAAAGATATCATGGGTAATTTACAAATTTCAGATTTCTCATGTCTAATTTTACTCACTTTTTTCCTTAATTTGAGAAACATCCATTGAGTATCTATTATGTGTCAGGAACTATTCTGGATGCTAGGGAGATAACAATGTAAAAGGCAGTCTCTGAAGTCACGGAACTTAAGACATTTCCAAACAAAATGTCTTATAATTCTGGGTTACAAAATTAATCGTTTTATTTTGTGTCCTCCTTTTCTCCAGCTGTCACCCTTCTCTGATCAAAAGGCTAATAAGTAGAAACTGGCCAAATAGATGAGTAACCGAAAGAAAAAAATGAGGAAAATAACTGAACCTGAGAAACACGTAATTAGCCCCTCAGTACTCAAGGCAATAGGGGAAGTAATAATGTCTGCACATGTTTGACTTCTAAAGTTGGCAAAAAAACAAAACCCCCAAACCTTCAGTTCTATCTTTGAGTCCAGAATCTTTAAGTGTTGTTGTTGTGGCTATTGTCATCGGGCATCCTGGATTTTCTTCCTAGGCAGGGAGTGAGAAGGCCCACCATTAAATTTTGATGCAGACTTCACATTCTCCTCTGGGAGTAAAGCTAATATAGCAAGTTATTTTTTCCCTTGTTATTTATGTTTCCCTGTTTCTAGTTGCTCCATGTTGGATTGTAACGTTTAAAGATCACCATGTAAAATCCCTTTGGCATAACCAGTTATGAATATTCCATGTTTTGTTAACCATTAAAGTAAGAAAAACAACGTACTTGCTTTTTTTTTTTTGAGGAAGACTGGCCCTGAGCTAACATCCGTGCCCATCTTCCTCTACTTTGTATGTGGGATGCCTACCACAGCATGGCTTGCCAAACAGTGCCATGTCCACACCCAGGATCCGAACTGGTGAACCCCGGGCCGCTGAATCGGAATGTACGAAGTTAACCGCTGAGCTACCAGGCCAGCCCCCATACTTGTTTTTCAAAGAGAAAAAAAACAAAGGACATATCCATGGCCTCTGAAAGACTTTCCCATGTTTTGTTTACATTGGAATTTCAAAAGCTGACAACATCTTTCCTTCCTTCCTGCTCCTTGATGTAGTGCAAAGCTTCCCATGTAAGTTTGATCATTCTGGTTTAAAATATTTATACAGTTTCTCATGTACTCGAATACTCTTCTGCAGTAGAATTCTACAGTAGAAGGGCTTGATAGCTTCTAAACTCCTTTTTTCTTATTTTTCCCTCAACAAATTTAACTTGTCTTAACTATCATATAATTTAACTTTATGATCCATTCCACATTCCTGCAGGAAATCTTCTTTTAAACATGATTATATACTTCGAGAATGGAGCGGCTAGTTTTTCACTGAGTTGCATTTTTTATGGTCGCTCACTTACTTCCTGGTAGCATATTTTGGATGACACATCCATAGCAACGGTAGTTTTATTTATAAGTAAACTGAAGAAGAAACATGGACTTTGGCTCGCCTGAGCATACAAAGTACATCCAGATTGTAGTTGGAATTACGTCCACTGGTGGTGATGTGGTCCAGGGTTTATCAAGATTTCCAAAGAAATCTGTTCAGTGGAAGGAGATCTACCAGCCATCACAACACAAAAGGAAAACAAACTGATGTGGAAATTTCTGTTCTTTTAACACTTATTTTAAATTTCGTGTTTAAAAATAAGAATGTTTGCAACAGGATTGAACTAATTGACAATTTGAGTCTGCTCAATAATTAGTTTAACAAACATGTATTTGAGTGCTTATTGTGTTAGACATTGTGGGGGCTACAGAGGTAAACAGATTGTCATCTTCAACTTGAGGAGCTGAGTCCTGTGGAAGC
Source organism: Equus quagga (assembly GCF_021613505.1). NCBI lineage: Eukaryota > Metazoa > Chordata > Mammalia > Perissodactyla > Equidae > Equus > Equus quagga. Next base: position 22,077,695 of record NC_060288.1, on the reverse strand, counting down.
GATATACGCATGGAGAGCAAAAAGTGGGGCAATATGTGTTAAAATCTGAAATAAGCTACACAAAGGTCAAATGGGCTCAGAGGAATGAGAAGTATCTGGTTCTAGACTGGAGTACTGGGGAGTGTATGACAAGAAAGGAGGAAACTGAAAGAGAGGTAGCGTTTAACCTAACCCCTGGAATAGGGAGAATGAAGAGAATTCTAGACTGAGTGAGCAGATGAATAAATGTTGGTTTTCCATTTTGACTTGAGAGTGTAGGGAGTATGTCAAAAAGGCAGGTTGGGGCTCCATTTTGCATTGTCTTGAATGCTATGTCATAGAGTTTACACTTTATATTCTGTAGAAAAGGAAAGTTCATGGTGGCTTTAAACAAGAACATGACATATTTGCTATTTTGGTTTTATTTTTTGTTCATTATTTACTTTGATGTTCTTTTTTGTTTTCTTTAAAAAATTTCTTATCTTCTTTTTCTTTTTTCTTTTTTTGCTTGTTTGAGGATAAGCACTAAATAGTAATGCATTAGAAGAGAGAGAGGCTAGAGGGAGGGAGTCCAGTTTGGGTGTGATCACAATAGTCTACAGAAAAGGAAAGATAAATATCGTAAGTAGGAGAGCAGAGCAGGAGCAGGAGAGACCTTGGTGGTCAAATGGACCAGACTTGGTAACTGATTCAGTGGTAGTTGAGGGCAGGTAAGGGAGAAATACAGTAGACGATTATTCCAAGGATTTTGGCTTTTGTGAGACAGTAGATAGTAAAATCGTAATGGATTAATGGCTTACTGGAAAAGAAAGTGTGTGTTTTGTGGTAGTTGTGTGGAAGAGCAGGGGAAATGATTATTTTTGTTTTAGTCCATTTAGATAGAGCAGTGCTTCTCAGATTTTCACTCATGTACAGATCACCTGGGGGCCATGTTAAAATGTAGGTTCTGACTCAAGAGGTCTAGGTGGAGTCTGAAATTCTGCTTTTCCTCCCAACTCCCAGGAGATGCCAATTCTGCTGGCTGGTTCATGCGGCAAAAATCTAGAGCTGGAAAAGAAGTTACGTTAGGAAGATTGGAGGCCATTTTAATAGACGTCGTAATTAAAGTCACGAGACCAGAAGGCACTGACGTTACAGAATATAGAGTAAAAAGAGAAGTGGGAGGGGGACAGAGTCAGAAGATATGCCTGAAGAAGAGGGTCAGGTGAGAAAGACGAGCCAGTAAGAATATTAGGGAGCAGTAGCCAGAGATGTTTTAAGAAAACAAGGGATACTCATAATCAGGGACGCCAACGGAAGAGTTTGAAAGAATACAGTGGTTGCCAGAGTCTAATGCTAAATGGTTCCAAATGCACGAGGATTAAGGTCAGCACAGGGGATTAGCAAGTTTTAACTTACTTTTAAGACATTGGTTTCCATAGGAAGATAAGGACACGGACTAGATGACAGAGTTGAACGGAAGGTAAAGATGAAGAAAAGTAGATTACATTATTTTTAGACAGTTGTTGGTGTACAGAAGCATGTACATAAGCAGTTTCTTGAGAGTAGTTTTGTTTCCAAATGAGACTTTTTTGAGGAGGGATAAGAATACTGTGGGACATTATAAGACAAGTGAAAGGAGCCAGCTGAGAAAGAAGGAGATGACGTCTAAGAAAGACAAAGAGAAGTCTCAACTGTACGGAAGTAGTTAGCTTCAGAAAAGAAGAGAGATGTTTACCTCTGTTTCAGTTATTCACTGTTGTATATCAAACCAGCTCCACACTTAGAGGCATGAAGAAACCCCATTTTATTATCTCTCACCTGATATGGCTCCTCTCTGTCCCGTCTCACCTCAGCTGGGCTCGCCTGAGGTGGCGGCAATTGGCACCAGAGGATCCAAAATATCAGGCTCGTTTGTTTCACCCCTTAGCTTGGACAGCTGTAATGCTAAGGCCTGTTATTTATCCTCTAGGGCTTCTTGTTCCAGTTGCCTTTCCAGCAGCGTATCCCGGACCCTTTTACATGGTGGCTCAGGAAAGAGAAGGCTGCAAGGCATCTTAAGGCCTAGGCACTGAAATTCACACAGCATCACTGCTGCCATCCTATAGGTCAAAGCAAAGTATTCTATAGGTCACAGGGCAGCTGAGATTCCATATGGGAAAGGATGGCAGCAGGGCATAAATACAGAGGCACACAATGCCTAGGGGCCATTTTATAATAACTTACTACTACATTTTATAATAACTTACTAACTGCTTCTAAGACGAAAGGAGAGAGGATTAGTGAAGATAAAGATCATTTTGAAGTGAGGAGGCAATCCGAGGTAATTCAGGTTGAATGGCTTCACTCAGCATAGACTGAAACAGAGAGCTCATCTCTTTAAGGAGAAGCAGTCATGAAGGTGTTTCCATGTCTGAAACTGTGATTCTTTTTTTTCTCATAAAATGTAAGTTAAGCCACTCTGGAATTCTGATATTAGGGCATGCAATGTGATAAGAACTTGATTTCAACAGAAATTTTCTTTTTTTTTGAGTAAAATATTTTTCAAATGCATATCTCCTCTGCACCTTCATATTTAATGTGATTTTAGTAAAAATGATGTCAAGAACTGTGAAGGGTCTGAGATTTTACTGAAATTACAAGCTAACAAATCAGCTCACCACAAGTTCCTGGATGCCAGCAGAAGACATGAGACTCCTGTGTCAGAGACAAAGGACTTATTTGCAGCCATAGCAGTATCCAGAATAGCCACATTCTCTTGGGCTGTTTGCATCAACCCTAAGCCTTACAGGGCAAGGTGAAGAAGGCCAGGTGACATCTGGACATGGAGTGAGTGGGTTGTGTCAACTGAGGAAACCTGACTTTTTCATAATGAGTAGTGGACATGCTTGCTCTTTTTCAGAAGGAAATATTTGTATTATACTGTACAGTAAATGTGTCTGTTCCTTGGTATGAGGGAGATACCATCTTTATCTTCCAAGACTGTAAGCAAGCCTATTTTTTGCTCCACACGCTCTCTCTCTTCCAACAATGTTAGTTATACAAAGCATCCTTGAAAAGATAGTCCTGTGTAAAGACAGCCAGCGCCTCTGCATGACATGCAGAAATGTGTGAGACCCGTGAAGGATTGTCTCCCAACAATTAATTTTGAACTACTACTTCATGAGCAAGAAATAGTCAAAATAAAATCCAAAAAGATTTCTACTATGAAAAAATATTTTATACATGGGGGCCAGGCCAATGGCATCGTGGTTGGGTTCATGCGCTCTGCTTTTGTGGCCTGGGGTTCACGGGTTCAGATTCTGGGTGTGGTCCTTCACACTGCTCATCAAGCCATGCGGGGGCAGTGTCCTACATACAAAATAGAGGAAGACTGGCACAGATGTTGACTCAGACACAATCTTCCTCAAGCAAAAAGAGGAAGATTGGCAACAGATGTTAGCTAAGGGCCAATCTTCTTCACCAAAAAAAAAAAAATATATATATATATATATATACATCTTTTATAGTAACCTTCAGCACATAATTACTTAAAAATATTTCTTTATTAAATTTACAGCTTGATTATTTATATATAAAATTTAACATCAACAAATTTTTCACATAGTCAATGAAAGTACAAAGAAGGCTCTCCCATGATGATTGACACTGAAGCCTGAGTGATCTATTGAGATTTTTAAAATAAAAGTTTTAAACTGTGTTTGGATGTACAATTATCACTGTGGTAAGATTTCCATAGAACACATTGGTAAAAATATAGAATAATCTTTAAACACATTTGAAGCTGTGCTGTATGGAAGACTGAGTAAATGAATTCACCATGCACATTTAAACAGGAGATAAGGAGGACGGTGTCATAATAGACAGTACTCAAATTTAAAGTACTTTGGGGCTGGCCTGGTGGCACAGTGGTTAATTTTGCATGTTCTGCTTCTCGGTGGCCCAGGGTTCGCCGGTTCGGACCCCAGGTGCAGACATGGCACCACTTGGCAAAAGCCATGCTGTGGTAGGCGTCCCACATATAAAAGTGGAGGCAGATGGGTATGGATATTAGCTGAGGGCCAGTCTTCCTCAGCAAAAAGAAGAGGACTGGCAGCAGTTAGCTCAGGGATAATCTTCCTCAAAAACAAACAAAAAAAATTAGAGCACTGATTTCAGTGTTTATAGCTTGATTGAATCTTTGAGGAAATCACAATCACTAGGGTATTGGTGGGCCTGTTATCAGCAGCCACCAATGGCCTTCTTCAGGATGGCCCTGGGCAGGTGAACCTTGCTTTGTAACCTAAACTCCAGCTCATCTCAGGGCCTTCCTGATATCTCTATGGGACAACTGGAACCAGTTAGGGTCTAGGACATGGCCAGGTCTACAAATGCTCCAGGGGATTGTTCCAGCCCAGGATGTGGGGTGGACACGTAGGGACATGATGTATATACACACTTCAAATATTCCAAGGGCCAGTATAGGTGTGATCCAGCCCCTGGTGTAATGGACCCATGGGTCTCTTCAAAGCAGGATAGGAAGTTTAGAGCACCCACAGAACACTTTCACTTATTAATGAAGTTTGAGTACAATACTTGCTAATCATTATGTAATTGTTATATTTTTCTAATAGCTCTAAAGACGCCAAATATATTTTATCTACACAGATAGATACATGTCCTATTATGGATTTAATTTTACTCAATTCATTATTTCGGGGCGGGGAGGGGTGGGGGGGATTGTTAATTCTGAGTGCCAGGTAAAGAAGTGTGCGTGTGAAGAGGAGACGCTGAGCAAGGAAGGCAGGACATGCCGAGGAATTCAAAACATTCAATTTTTCACTTCAATCTTGGAGCACTAACATCAATTAAATTTCCGGTAGTTGTTTCTCCCGAATTTATGTTTGCATTTCTTTTCATTGGTTTAGTTCAGTTCAAAATTCAACTGCATTTTAAGGAGGAAACACTAAATCAATTATTTATCTTCTTAATGTTCCAGTAGTGTCTGGTAATTTGAAATACTGAAGAGGTTTGAAATATAGCCTTCGTCATTACAGCCAAAAAGAGTAAGGAAAGAAATCAGTAGAAAGAATACATACGTCAATATCTACTTTTTTCCAAGCATTCAATATGCTTAATTTTTTCTTCTATTACCGCCTTAACCCCTTCTTAAATCCTGGCTCTCTAGACACACATTCAGTTGTATACTACTTTATTTCTTTAAACATTTCTTCCTTATTAAGTACTTCTTTTACTTTTCTAGCTGCTATTTTCTTATTCTCTCATTTTCCCTCTTCATTTTATAGTTTTTGAATACCTATTGTTACCACTGGGTATTGTTGATCTTTTCCAGAGGCAGAGAATTGCTATAGAATGATAAAGAAATGGCTTTGGAGAAATTAACTACTACAACATTAGTTCTGTAGAAAAACTCATACTTACTGTTAGGAGACTTTGGTTTCCAGGTGGGGATCTTTATCATTTAGACGTGCTTTGGCTTTCCTTGCTAATTTTGAAGACTGAGTACACTGTCCAGGCTAACAGTGTAGGGTGATCTTTGAGAGAAACACTTGTTCACAGACTCAAATTTGTCACATCCCAAGCAAATGACACTGGTGACATGAGAGTGAGAAATAAGATCCTCCTTAACAAAACGTTAGGCTTCTTAACTGTGTTATTGGGCTCTTTTAAAAAGCATAGAAATGACTTGCAAAGAGCTCCTGGCATTCAGCCACGTTGACAAACATCAGAGGGGTGCTCTCTGCTGGGCTAGCTATGCCAGGAGAAGGAGCAGGGAGTGTCAGCAGAGGGAGCTGAAATAGTAGGACTAGAAGCAGAGAAAAAGCTTTAGCAAAGAACAAAATCGAATTCAAATGTTGCCCTTGTACACTGATTTGTGGGGAAATGGCTATCGGGAGACATCATCCCAGGAGTACAAAAATCAAAGGTGGCTTTTTGAACCAGAGTACCTCTTGCCCGCTGGTGTCACGATGGATCTATTGCAAGCAGTTATCACTATGTTACTTTTTTCTTAGGTTGAAAAGACTTTGGGTCATGCAGTTGTCTTTCCTTGAACACACTGCCTGTTGGATGCTTGGGTAATGAAGAAGCGCAGTAATGTGGTAGGCAACAATGGCTAGGAGAGCAGGAAGGAGGCACAGAGCCCAAAGACGTGGATGAAACTGGGCAAGTAATACTATAACAGGTACCATTTACTGATGGATTGCTATGGGCCAGGCTTAAGGCTAGGATGTGGGGAATTTAGTCTCTGTCCTCAAGCTTGTGGTCTGATGCAAACCAGCCAGGAACCAGGGAATTCACAGCCACTGAGGATAAACCCAGTGCTTCAAGATGCCAGACAAGACAAGACAAAATGCCAGGAAAACAAATAGCGGATTCTTTCCTATGGAGATCTTGCAAGAAAAGCCATTACTTTTACAGCCTCTTTCTCTTCAGCCCTCTTCCGTGAAAGGGGGCAGAAATCTCTCAATGGATGTAACAGACCAAGGTCTTGCAGAGGGGAGCAAGGAGGACAAAGAGGGAAAGGGAGAGTGGGCCGACTTGACTAGAGCAGAGAGGGTGGGACCATGGTGAAGGCAGAACCAGACATGCAGCTCATGATCCACAATCCAGACATTTGCTCTTGTGATAGGCATACTGGGCATGCAAATACTTATGAGGGTTTGCTCCTGCAAACGAGGAGAAAAAGTCTAGCTTTACCACTTTCTCTCATCCTCTCCATTTCTTTTCTCATCTTTACTTCCTGCTAATATTTGAGGCTCATTATAGCTCAGGACAGCCCAGGTTCATTTCCCAATGAGGGAACCACACCACCTATCTGTCAGTTGTCATATTGTGGCCACTGCATCTTGCTACGATGCTGAAAGTTCTGCCATCAGTATTTCAAGTACCAGAGCGGGGTCACCCATGGTGGACAGGTTTCAGCAGAGATTCCAGACAAAGACAGAGTAGGAAGAAGGACCTGGCCACCCACTTCTGAAAAAAATTGGCCATGAAAACCCTGTGAAGAGCTGTGGACCATTGTCTGATATAGTGCCAGGAGGGGAGAGGATGGTGCAAAATGATGGGGCAGGGATCCGCTCTGCTGTACACAGGGGCACTAGGAGTTGGAATCCACTCAACAGCACTAGCAACAATATGTCAGGAACTGTGCTTGCTGCCAGAAAAGTTACGAAGTGGGACTTTACCATTAAGAGGGTCATTCTCTGTTAAGAAGAGAGATAGCAATAAAAAATGACAGTCCAGTGCGTTTAAGCACTAGTGGAGGCGTGTTCAAAGTACGACAGGACCCTGAAGATGGAATCTCTAATTCTAGGAGGGGAATTTTAAAGGACCATTTAAAGAGGAGGTGACATGCTGAATTCTGAAGGACAGCTAATAGTTTGCCAAGTACACAGTTCCAGGGGTCTGGAGGTCAGTGTGGAGAGGGGAAAAGATATTCTAGGCAGACACATACCTCCAAATGTTAAAAGGGGTCAAAATGTATGAGGAATTCAGAATACTACAGGACTGTAGTTAAAGGAAAGATGAGTTTGAGGTGGGAACTAGGCCTATGGCAGATAAGAAAAAGCTTTGTTCCAGTGCACCTAAACTTGGGGGCACCTGCCAGAACATGCCTTCCCGTGGGATCTGCCCATCATTCACAACCTTGCTGAAGGTGCGAGCCAAGTTAACGTGTTCATCTCTGGCTGTCCTTGGCCACAGTGACTAGACAAGTGGTGGTGTCATGATCCCAGAGGAGCTAAACCATAGATTAGGCTGAATCCACCAAATGACTTCTCTTCAAAAATATGAACTCAGGGTCATACCGGTGTGTCATGGATATGTGAGCAGAGGTCACGTAGGGCTAGGCTGAGGCAGCCCTTTACCATGGGCCTCCTGAAGTAGAGTTCATGGGTCTACAGAGAGAAACAAGATAATAGAACAGAGAGAAGTAGAGACACACCATCGTGTGACTCATGAGAGAGGCTCTCAAGGTGCATTTCCTGCCTTTGTGTGCTAAGAGATACCACTGTAACTTTTAATAAATACTCCTTTTTGGGGGAGTCAATTTATGTGCTTTGCAACCTATCAACACTAAAATGTATGCCATTCTAAAAGAGTTTGGATGTTAGCTTGTAGGTATGGAGAAAGTGGAAAAGTATTAAGCAAGGAGTATCATAATCAGATTTATTTTGTTGTCACAAAATAACTTGGCTGCAACATGGAGAATGGTTCTGAGAGGATAAAATCAGAAAGAGAGAAAAATGCTAGGAAGCCAATGGGAATAATCTGGGCAAGGGCTGAGGAATTCCTGAACTAACGAAAGGACATGGGGAGAAGAATATAGAGCCAAGTGGTATTCAGAAAGTTCAGATAGAAAGACCCAGTGAATGACGGTTGGCAAGGATGAGGGATAGAAAGGTGGGTGATAAATTAACTTGTGTGAATAGCAAATTGTAATTTTTAAGGGCTTTAGAAAGGAGAACGATTTGCAAGTGAAGAAAAATGAGATTAGTTTCAGAGACATTGAGGAAAGTGTAGGACATTCCCATGGAGTTATAGGCTCCAAGGAAAGTTCTGGGCTTCCACATAGAAAAAGCAGTTGAAATAATGGGTAGGAAAGTGATTGCCAACGGGGAGTAAATGGAATTAGGAGTATTAAAGTCTAGAACAGAATTAGGAAAAACAGCACTACTCCAGGAATAGGCAGAGAAGTAAACCGAGAAAAATACTGAGAAGAAATAAATAAGAGTTAGAAGAAAAGCCAGGAGAGCAATGGCCAGAGGAAAAAAACACGAATAGTTTCCAAAAAAAAAAAGGTGTCAAATAATGCAGTGAAGTCAATGAATGTTAAGACTTGGATTTCGCCATTTCAAGGGCGGTGGTGGACTCCATCAGCAGGCATGCTGAGATCTAGTGAACAGACTGATGGGCTGAGCAAAGATAGGGTTGGGGAGGCGCTGGGCAGAGGTTGACCAGCAGGGATGAGCAGATGTCCACAGGCCTGGGTCAGACACAGGCTTGTCATCTGGGAAAGGCTGTTAAGGATTTGTTGAACACTACGCAGACTTGCAAGCCTGGGGATATTTTTTCTTTTTTTTTTAACCATAGGCTTTCTTTATTCTGAGTTGTAATAACCTAACTAAGACCACTTAAGAACTGCATTTTTCCCAGACTTATGAAATGCAAAAGGGCAAACCTCCCACTTTGCTAATGAGAGAATACAATTACTGTCTAACCAACATAATTTAATGGCTAAGTAAGATAATTCAAAGAATCTGTAAGAGTCATAAATGCAAATAAGTAATTTTATGTAATGTTTATCTACCCCTCCCAGCTGAAGTCACTACAGTTCTAGAGCTATTCAGTCTTGTTGGGACTACGCCCAGGTGACCTGCTAAATGGGCTTTGCAGCCCTGGCTCCAGGGTGCAGGACGGGTGTGGGGCGAGCCTTCCGTGCTCTGAATCTCAGCCTCCTGCAGGTGGGTCCTGAGTTTTTCCGACTCACATCTCCTAGTGCCTGTCCTCAGGGGATTTTGCTCTCTTTCTATCTAGACTTCAATATCACTTGCCACCTGTACCCTTACTGCCTTCCTATGCTGTGTGATAAGAACTCTGAGGACCCTGACATCGACCTGAACCAGGCCTGAATTACGCCTGAGTTTTCCCATCACTCTGGGACCTCAGCATTGAACCAGCAGAGTGAGTTTCCCACACTCTCTCCAGCTGCCTCCACCTCCCCGCTTGGCTGTGTTCCTGAGGGTCAGCCTGCTGGCCCCCATTCACTAAAGCTCATGATTTTTAATCACATCACAGATAAATGGCTACTTCAACAGAAAAAGGATTCGGCTGCCTCCTGTATTTTTCCAGAGACAAAATTGAAGTCAAGTAGCAGGAATGAAGCATCACATTCAACTCAAAGTAGTGGATACTTAACGTGAAAATACTGCCCAAATGTCCCTATTTTGTCAGCAATGGGAGTGAGCAAAAGAGAGGATGTGACCATTTTTCAGGGGAGAATTGTTGCCTTGCAGTGAATAAGGAACTATGAGCATGTCTATGAAATTCTTGCTTTGGGATCAAGAGTCCAAACTAATGTTTTAGGAATTGGTAAGAAAACTCTCAGACGTGATTGATATCCTGTTGTAATTTGGTTAACAAATAATCCTGTGTCTACAACACTTTCGTTTTCTAAAACAAAATTTAGCATTTTTCCTCTTGTAAAAATAGATATGCAAAAATATGGAAGACAAATTTTATTGTCTTGTGAAGCTATTTTCACATTTGAAAGGAGAGATAGAGGAAAATATATTATAATAAAAAAGCTATACCAGTTTAAAAAATATGGTTCCACTGATATATATAGTACAATTTCTGAACTAATTCTATCCTGGGTGTAATCTTATCCTTCTCCACCTCCTGCATCCTTAAAAAAAAATGTAAATTGGTCCATAGTTTAATTGGCCTTGGGAACATTTTGGCTCTAATACTTAAATTTCAGGGTTTTGATTTTTTAAAAAATAGTGATCATGATCACTTTCAGTTTGAAAATGCTTTAAGATTTTTTCGAACATTAACTGATTTTAATATGCTTTTTTTAACAACAAAAAAATCTTTTACACCAATATTTTAGGATACCAGGTATATTTTCTGCTCTGATGAAATATTTAGGTAGTTTCTAGCCAGAGATGATCAATAGAAATGGGCTGAACACTTTGTCAATATATTGAGATTTTTTTTTATTCCCAGACCATGAATGGACAGGAGGAGATTTAAGAAGCGAGTATTTAACCACTAAAAATAGCTCATAGAATGTGAAGTCATTGAAAAGATATCGCAAGCATGGGAAAATGAGAGCCCTGTGATTTGCTTTCTGTGATAAGAGAATTTCAAAGTACATTAGGGACTGGAATGGGACATCTGACTGATTCCCATTCCTTCCCCAGAGGCACTTATTTTGGGAATGCTTACAGATGATAAAAGCGTGTCTGTACTCTACATTCTGGGAAAGAAAATATACTCTACCGGCTGTGTTAGTGGCCGTAAAGCACTCTCCTCCCAGCAAAGTCAGGGCTCAATTTGTGAAGAAATCAGATTAGGAACTTCATTAGCCTTTCAAATGCCTGGCGGTGAGGCCTCACTGAGGGACATTAGCCGAGGCCAGTGAGAAACCCACAGCTGCAGGAATTACTGTTAATCAAGTGGAGTGTGCCTTGTGGGTGATTTGAGCCACTGGAAAGACCTCAGAGTGGACTTTCTCCTTTTCCTGTCTCCCATCAAACCCTGGAATTCCCTATGTCTTGTATATCCTAGAATGAGAAGTGTCCACTTGGAAATCATTTTAAGGTTAATTGCTTCTCAGGGATATTTGGCTTTTGGCATGTTTCTGTAGCCTGCCCTCTCCAAATCGACATCGTCCTTTCCTAGGAAATCTATAAGCACCCACTGCCTCTAGGGATAAAAACAGAGGTCAGGCCTGCAGCTGGGAGGATGGCGCACTGAAAACAGGGAGGGGCTTGCTTTCATCTCCCTGTCCTCCCAGGTCAGACCACAGATTGGCAGCGGAACCTAGCGTGAAGTGGGAAGGGATGGAGTGGGCAAGAGGAGCTTCAGCTTCTTCAGCCTCAGGCATCTCCTTCGGGACATTCACAACTACATTCCCTTCCCTTCTCACACCTCTCCTCAGTAGACTGGACCTGTGATAGGAACTGAGGCTTCCTCGGGCTCTTAGCACAGGGCACGGAAAGGGTGTGGAAACATTGCTGCTGCTGGTGCTGGGACAACAGAACCAGACATCTAGGGAGTTCTAGTAATGGAAGACGGACCACCTGCCCTGCCAAGCACACAACCAAAAACTCCATTGGAAGTAATTTTGGGGAGAGCTAGGGAGTGTATTAAATATGAGTGTCGATTTTTATGTAAACGTCGAAATTAGTTTGTTTTCGGTCCCTTGTAGTTGTAGCCTACAACAAATCAGAGTATGGCTTGTTCAATTACTACAGCTCTAAAGGAGAACAGTTGTACAAAGGTAGAATTCTCTTCTGACACCTCTTGGCTTACATGGATTAATGCTACCTTGTGGCCCCTTAGGACATAGAAAATTGTAAACACAAGCTTGTTTCATCCCAAACAGCAAACGTATGATCTGCTGGCTTACATCTTTCTAGAAAGAGTGTCAGCCCTGGCTTGAGATGCTGCCTCTCCTTCTTACTAGATTTGTGTCCTTGGGTGGTCACATAACAGCTCTGAGTCTCAGTGTCCCGACCTGTAAAAATAGGGGTGGTCAGACCATTCAGGAATTTTACTAGAAATCATATAACGTGCTTATTATAGCTACCAAGTAGCAGGTATTCCACAATCAGTAGCATATATAATGAATTATTACTGATTAAAATCTGGGGTAGTCCTGTACTTTACACGCTGGGTAATCATTATAGAGGCAGCTTGCATTGTCCGAGTTCTCAATCTTCTTATATCCTCTCCCAGGCTACCTCATAGACCACTGTATTTGAATAATCTCTAAGCTTGTGTTCTTCATCTTTTACTGCTGAAGAATCACCTGGAAAATTTATTCAAATGCAGACTCTTAAAAGCACTCCAGGTGTTTTTGATCCAGGTAATCAGGCTGACCACAATTTGAAAAAACAAGACCCTGTGTTTGAAAAGCTCTGTATCCACCTGAGCCTTCGGCATCTCAGGAGACCGCAACTTGGCTATTGTTTATTGAGTAGCCAACTAGGTTCAAAGCATTATGCTAGGGTCTTGACACACATTATGTTATTTTATCTTAACGGTCCCATGCTGCAGCAGTTAGTGTCCTGGTTTTATACTGAGGAAACTGAAACTGGAATATCCCAGATAGCTCCTTCACTCACGTGCCTGGCCCTGGGCTGAGATGACTGGAAAAGCTGAGAGCTGACTATTACTCGCTCTTTATTTTGTGTTAATCATTCTTTTGTATACACACACACACATGCACAAACATACACACAACTATACGTATATGTTTTGTAAACACATGCACAAATATACATATATACATATATGTATGTATCCCTAAGCAATATGATGTTTGTAAGGTTGATTCCTATTAACATATGTTCTATATTCATTTATTTACCCTGCTATATAATATTCAATTGAATAAATATAACACATGTTGAAGAATAACGAAGGACTAAGAACCGTATATACTGAGTCTCAATTTACAGAGCAGCATTATTCTGGTACGAGTTTAGTCTTTCTAAAGGCTCGTTCCAAATAAGGTAGGACAATGAAACGCACTTTTTGATTGAATGCAGAAGGGAATTGAGAAGCCTCTCTTGGCACAGGGTATTATCATAGCCTGACAGCTTTTGAGCAGGCGTTAAACTTGGACCAGTTCTCTGCAAGGTCTAAGATGAGTCGTCGAAGCCTCACGCCGCCTCTGGATCAGGAAGCGGTCAAGTCCGTTTGCGCATGTGCAACAGTCAAGTCCTTTTGCGCAGGTACAAGACTAGGCAGAGATTTCTTTTTCACGCACAAATTGTCCACTTCCTTGTCAATGGACTTTTGTGTTGTTTCTAGTTTTTTTTTTCTGTTAAAAACAATATTGCTCGGAACGTTTTGGACTTGTGTGCTGGTACACATGGGGAACTTTCTCAAGGAAATAGACCCAAGAGTGAAAGATTCGGGTCACAGTGTATGTGCATCTTCAAGTTTATTAGATAATGCTAAATTGTTTTCTAAAGAATTTGTGCTAGTTTACACTCCCACAGCAGTGATAAGATCTGCTTCTGTACATTCCCACAACATTTTGAGCCTTCTGCCTTGTCATGAATGAATAGACCCCTTGCTAGTCAATTTGCGGGGTGTCAGGAGAGTTGCATAAACACAACATTATGGAACCTATCCAGAATCAGCATTAGGGGTCTTCAGGAAAGGGTGTGGTTTGTCTTGTCTTTTGTATTCAAATGCTTTGCAGAGTGCTGGCACTTAGCGTTTTAACATATTCATATTCACTTGGTTGTAAAATTCTAGTTCCTGAATTGCCTGTCTGGCTTGTGTATTTTAAAAATCCTTAAAACACTTGTATGCATTATGTTTGCTCTGCAATAGGCATAATTCCAATCTATCGTGTAGGATTTTTGTGTGGGTTTATAATAACGGGTTTAATGGCTGAAAAGCATATGTAATGTTCATAGAAATAATGAGGTTGGTATCAAAACAAAAGTGGAGGGATGCCCATAGGCCAAGACATAATGAGAGAAGACATAAACACAAACATCTCTGAATGCCTCTAAGTACAGTAAAATTTCAGATAGGTAATTATTTTGGGTGAGCCGGGATGCAGACCAGCTGCGTCCGCCTAGAGTAGCAGGTGCTGGTTCCTCCGCCGGTCTCTACAGTGGTAGCAAATTAAGGTCACTGGGAAAGGCAGCTCTTGCTGTTCCTGTCGCTTTCTAACTATCTGAAAAATGATGCAGTATTGTTCTGTAGCAAGGGAAATAAGCCTTCAAGGAATTGAAGGATACAGAGAACTGGGAAAGTCCAAGGGGCACTGGAACACTAGGAAGAAAAATGTGGGATTTATCCTCTTCGCTACTAAATTTCCGGAATGAATCCTGCTCAGGTTGATCACGACTCTGAGTTAACATCTCAGTGCCCGGCAGCAGTGAAATTACGTGGTGCCTCAGCTCTGTCTTTGAGACACAGGTGTCCGCTTAGGAATCTACCAACCGACTCAGCAGCCCTCACCACCAAGGCAATCAGCGGCTGAATAGTCAGCATCTGAGTTGACTGCAGGAAAGCATTTCTGGGAGACGAACAGAAGCTGCCAAACTTCCCTTTAGAAATAAAATTCAGTTCGATCCAAGAAATTCGTATTGCGCTTCCATTATGTTCACAGCAATGAACTGGGCATTGCTGGGGAGCTGGAGAAGGAAGACAGGCGTCTGCTTCAAGGAGCTTGCAATCAGATGTGTTCTTTGCTTAAACAGGGAAGAGGGGCAAGAAGAAAAAGAAGTCACATCTGTTGTCAAGCTAAAAATAAGCCTTCACCCTACCTGGTTTGCAAAATTATAATTTACAAACTTAACACCAGTGATTTTCAGAAAAACATGGGCAGCATAAATAAAGGAACTGGTACTTTCTTAGATGTATTTTACAAGTGAAAGGGAGAAAAGGTGTAGATCAGAAATCCTCTCTGAAAATGGAGAGCTGGGGAAAGTCAGGCCACTCATAGCAGAGACATAACCATCTTTTGGAAAAGTCTTGCTCGCTTGTGTGTCTTTGACACTGTGGTGGGGTGAACTGGACCAATGTCAGCCCAGAAAAATTGGAACAGCCTGAGGATATCTGGAAGCAAATACTCCGCAGATGGAGAGAGAAGTGGGAGGTGAGCTCAGACCACTTGATTTTAATTAAACGACTTTGAAATTCTGTGAACTTGGAAAAGAAAAGGCAAGCAGAACTGATAGAAAGGCCATGTGACATGGACCATTTCTTTAATATCTAGATAAAAAACAAGAGCAAAATCTACTAGTGCTAACTATGGGACCTATGTTCCAGTTCCTTTTCCTAAGGAGGATGATGTTCGTGTCGCTGGGACTAGGTATGAAGTACTTGAGAAGCATAGACTCGTAGAAAGAGCTTTAATCATTTTTGGCATGGACCTGAGGAGAAGGTGGAGGTAGCAGTGATATTTGCTATTTAGGGATGTTTGACAGAACACCTTTGAGGGAGGGAACATGGTTTCCTGGTTAGTAGAACAGATGGACAGAAGGGCAGCTCCAGCTCTGCTTCCACAATGGACTCCAGCGCTCCTGGGTAACGTTGAGAATGCAGCCAGCCAGAAATATCGGGAGGCCAGATGCAGGAGTCTTGCCAGCGTCCTGGTGTACACAAGGTTAGGGGTGAACTAGTTTGTTGCTTAGAGCTAAAGCGGACTCAGGTTCTCTTTCCGCCCAAGGCTTTGTAAGATCCTGCAGGAGAAAGAGAAGCCCATAGTTGCTTCTGCCACTTTATGAATGCCCACCTTTCCCCCTCATTCCATATTTTTCTTATTCAGGATTAGCCAGAAAATATAGTAGCAGCTCTTACTGACATTCTACTACTGAACATATAATGTCTAGGTCAATTGTCCTCAACTGGGGGTGATTTTACCTGCCAGGGGGCTGTCTGGCAATATCTGGAGACATTTTGGGTTGTCACAACTGGGGATGGGATGCTATTGGCCTGTAGTAGGTAGTGGCCAGTGATGTAGTTAAATATCCTACAGTACACAGAACAACCTCTCACAACTAAGAATATTTGGGCCCCAGGTGTCAATAGTGCCAAGATTGAGTTACCCTGGTCTATGTTAAGATCTGAATTTTGCGGAGGAAGCTTGGAAAGGTTGAGTGGGGTTGAATGAAGTTGTGCTGGTGGACCTAATGTTATAAAGTTGATTTTAGGCTTTATTTCATTGGCTAGTATCTATCAGTAGGCAGTTTTTATGATGTCTTTGTCACCAAGATTCTTCTTGGTGATCGTGCCGATCATCAGTCTTCTTTTTGAGAACTGTTGCAGGTCACACTTGAGAAATTCATCTTTGTTCTGTTGGTTGCTGACTTTCAGGTGGAATGAGATTTCCCACCTAGACTTCTAATCTAGGTTCTCTTGTTTTGGCTAAGTGGGAAGAATCTCCCTGTCTAATGATCTTTTTTGCTCCTGAGGAAATAAGGTACTCAGCGAGAATCAACAACATATTTTGGATGGCCATTGCTTGAACATTGATTCTCTTTTAATTTATTTAAATTTAATTGAAATATTTTTACTTAAGCTTGATTAAATATTGCAAATACATTTGTTCAGTAAAGTGAATCACACAGAAGATTTTACTTGAAACTTACAGAACTGTCCTCCGCCTGACTGTGTTTACTCTTCCTTCGTGATCTGTCAGAGTAACTGTTCCTTCTAAGGCAGTTGGCAGGATGGCTCGTATTGCTCGGCTGAACTCCATCACCTGGTATGTGGTGGAGAATTGGAGATTTAGTGAAGATGCCCAAATATTAGTTGCCCTTGAATGGAAAGCATTCTTTTGTTTTTGGTGAGGAAGTTTGGCCCTGAGCTAACATCTGTGCCAGTCTTCCTCTATTTTGTATGTGGGATGCCGCCACAGCTTGGCTTGATGAGCAGTGTGTAGGTCCATGCTTGGGATCCCAACCTGCGAACCCAGGACCGCCAAAGCAGAGTGCACGAACTTAACCACTATGCCACCTGGCTGGCCCCTGGAAAGCATTCTTAATGAGATGGTCCTTGAATTTTTTTTGCATCTTGGACATATGAACATTTGGGGATGTAGATAAAATAATCAACTATCGAACTAAAAATATTTAATAAATTTAGTTCTATCCACACATTTAAAAATCCCATTATTAAATAACATAATAATTGAGCAGTACTTTTCCCACTTCTGACTTTTGTAAAATAATTTTGCTCAGCGTGTCACATGTATCTTTAAATAGCGGGTCTTCACCATCACCGAAGCAACATTTTGACCCCTCTCCTATCACATTTTGCATGTCATATTCCATCTGTTTTTAAAAAGTGGTATTTCTTGAATTACGTTGTCATGGGAAATTTTATCCCACATCATAGGTGCCCATTCACATAACTTTAAGAATTATTCTTCTCATTTATGTTTTAAACTGTATATTTACCATGTGTGTTCAATTATCATTGGTCATAAAAATCCAGGAATAATGATTATATCTGTTCAAAAAAATTTTCTAACAAGTTCTGAAGGGTGACTTCTGCAACACCCCAGACTAGCAGTGACAGAGGTCATTTCAGGAGAATTTGTTTACCATAAACCATATTTTCTTGTTGATAATAAAGTTATTTAAATGGCATCCCCTAAAGTAATCGATTCTGTAAGATACGAGATAGAAGGTGATTCCCTCTTTTCTAAGGTAGGTACAAGGTTTTTAGGGAATATAATCTCTGACCTTAATATTTGGGCATGCAAAGCATGTTTGTTGTTGTTAATGCTGCCGAGTGGATTCTGACTCCTAGCGCCCCTGTGTACAGCAGTGCGGAACACTGCCCTTTTTGTGCCATCCTCTCATCTTTCACTGTTGTGTCAAACAATGCTCGCTGCTCTTCACAGGGATTTCCTGGCCAACTTTTGGAGAGTGGCCAGGTCCTTCTTCCTCACAAAGCGTGTGACTGTATATTGATCTAATTTGGTTCATTAGGTGTTAGGACGAGACTCATACTTGGCTCTGCTCTAAGTCGTTTATTACCTGACTCTAACTTTGATACACTGAGAACAATCTGCTATTATAGTTGGAAACTGGTTTAAGGAAAAAAAAAATTTTAAAATTCTAAACTCAATTAAATTTTGCTTAAATAATTCTTTGAAAAGCTACTACCTAGATTCATCCTAGACCTCATTCCAACCCCTAAACTGTAGAAAGGACTCTTAATTATTGCTTAAAGGAAAGTTCCCTGAATAATGCCCACATGGGGAAACCACAGAGCCCAGGTGCTCCATTTATATGATTTCATCCTGAAACGACCACATGTTTACCCCCAGAGAGGCGCAATGTGTTTCTGAAATAACATGTGGATTAAAAAAAAGCCTTAAGGAAAAAAATGAATAAAATATCAAGCTCAAGTACATGGTTTCCAGGTGTACATCCAAGACAGCTTTTTGACATATGTAAATATTTCCTGAGTAGTTACCCTTATCTTATGTTGTGTATCTTAAGGTCATTTAAACAACATAAATGCAAGTAAGGCAGTATAAAAGAGAATTCCACCTGGCTTTCAACCTCAGCTCCATCATTTACTACCTGGGTGACCTTAGGCAAGTCACATCTTTTCAATTTTCTTTATCTCTAAGGATGCTTCTCAAGGTAACTGCCAAAAACATATGAGATAATATACTCAGAAATGTCCAGCATGTAAATATCATTGAAACTGACTAGTAAAAGTGTAAAACTTTGCAGATAACTTAGTGATTATTAGTTGTATCTTTGATTGCCAATAATTTGTTTCTACCATTTTGATTGTAAGGATGTGGAATTTTTTTTTCAGGGGTGCAACAGTATTCTATGTTTATAATTTGGGAAAAATTATAACTACTTTTGCTTTCAAAATCTGGGTTAATGGAAGCTCGGAATGTATAGGCCATTTCAGGCTTTTTCCAAGTGGGGTTTTTCCCTGGTCCAGCTGTCAATGGATATGGCGATGTATATTTCCTTCCAAGAAGTGGAATGTTTGATTTCCTGGAAATTTGTCACACGAAGGTATCGCTTGTTCTTTGTTTACTGGGGCCGTCAGATGGCCATGTCTGAATCAGGTCAGAGGATAAACTTTGACCAACATACGAAGATTTCTGGATAAGACAGCAAACTAGCTTAGGAGGCTGGCTCTTTTCCTTAAACTCAACCTGGAAATACTACACAGGCAGCTGGGAGGATGATTGCTAACAGAATCAGTACAACAATTCTAGTGGTAACAAAGAGTACTGAGATCGTTTTCTAGGAGGTGAACAGCCGTTCAAACCTGCAGAGAAGCAGATGCTACTAACTAGGGGCTGCTATGGGAAAGGAGCTTTCTAGTTGTCCTCATCTCTTCATCCCACATCACCCTGGATGTTTCACCATTTTCCCCAATGCCTTGTAGTTAGGGGACACAGCAGTCCCATGCCAGCATCAGTGAATGAGATAGGTAACATGAGAATGCTGGGGGGGCCACTGATAGCGACTACCTCAAGTGGGGAGCCCAATTCCTTCTCTTTGCTTAAAGGACAAGATAGTTACAAGAAAGGGAAGCAGATCCCAGGAGGAACAGTGCCTGGGTAGAAGAAATGGGGAGTTTCGTGTATGACAGGGTTGGGACTTTGAGTGGAAATAGAGGCTTCCAAATTTGCAAAAATAGAGGCTCTTCTCTCTAAGCCATTCCCACACCCCCTAAGTGTACCAGGAGGAGAGAACATGTTACGTCTAATCCCTACTCCCAAATCAGTACTACTAGCTAAAGTAGTCAATAATCCTAACAGAATTTGAGCTCATAGGAAGAGAGCAAAAAGATATCTGAGGAGGGCTACTATCCCTTTAAAGGAAAAATAGGTACTGAAGGACCTTATCAGAGGGGGCTGAATTAATGGCCCAGATAAAACAAAAATTGAAAATAAGTAAGATAAATATCTTCAGAGAGAAGGAGACGATACTGCAGCTATGAAGCATGAACAATTGGTGAAGAAGAATCAAATGGACATGGGAATAAAACGTACGATAGCAGAATGGACACAGCCAAAGAATGGTAAGGTCAAGGATCTAGTCATGGAATTTTCCTAGACCGTGCAATAAAAGGATGGTAATATGGAAAATATCTGAGAAAAACGAAAATATTTAGAGAGGATAAAAATAGAAAGGTCAACTTAGATCTATTAGATAAAACTAAATGGAGCAGAGAATTTTTTTGTTGCTGTTGTTGAAAGAATGGCTGAGAATTAAAGATAAAAGAGTCAGAACCAAAAGACCCATAGAGCAAGAGACAATGTTGATAAGAAAAATCCTAAATCTTGACACATTATATTTAATTGAAAATATCAAAGACAAAATTCTTAAAGCGTCCTGAAAAAATATCATTTCGCTATAAATTAATTGACATCAAAATTCTCAATGACAACAATAGAATATTGAAGTAACATTTAAAAAATATTGAAGGAAAATAATTTCAAACCTAGGATTTTACATACAAATAAACTATTATTTAAACACTACATTGAATAAAATAAAGGCATTCTGAAATATACATACAAGGCAAAGAAACATAAAACCTTATAGAAAACGTTATACAGAAGGTAAGCTACAGAGGAAATGAAAGATTTGGAAATAAATAAGCAATCCCCCTAAAAGAGGTGGAATTATTTGTGTATATCTATAACAGTGCTGTTCAATAGGCCTTTCTGTTCTGATGGAAATGTTCACTTTGCACTGTTCAATATGATAGACCTTAGCCATATATGGCTATGAAGACAAAAACTATAGCTAACGTGGCCAAAAAACTGAAGTTTTAATTTTATTTAATTTTAATGAATTTAAATTTGAATAACTATATGTAGTTAGTGGTGACTACATTGTATAGCATAGCTCTATAATAATCTAAATATAAAAGTCTGGATCATACCAATATATGTTGACGGGTAGGGATCAAGCAGAGATCAGGGGTCCCATCTCATGGCCCAGTGGTTAAGTTCACTCATTCTGCTTCGGTGGCCCAGGGTTTTGCCAGTTGCAGATCCTGGGTGCGGACCTAGCACCACCCATCAGGCCATGCTGAGGCGGTGTCCTACATAGCACAGACAGAAGGACCTATAACTACAATATACAACTATGTACTCAGGGTCTTCAGGGAGAAAAAGGAGAAGAAGAAAAAAAAAGAAGGTTGTCAACAGATGTTAGCTCAGTGCCAATCTTAAAGAAAAAAAAAAACAAGAAAAAGCAGAGATCAGAAGATTTTGACAGCAGGCTGAGGTCCCTGTTTTGTTCAAGAGGAAGAAATAGATGCTAATGAGCTCTAAAAAAGCTAAGTATAAGATTTAGTACATTAGCAGAAACCAACCAAAAAAACAGACATTGAATTTTATTTTCATACCAGAAGGAGAAAAAATTGATCTAATCAGTGAAAGGCAGGAAGGGAGGAAAAAAAACAAGAGGAAAGGATGGCGCATAGAAAATATGAAATAGGATGACAGGAATAAAATGTAATATGACGGTAATGAAAGTAAATGCAAATAGATGAATCATACACATAAAATCACAGCGATTCTCAGATAGGGAAAATAAGATGCCATAATACACTGTCAATAACAGCTATTTAAAATGAAAAGAAACAGAAAGATTGGAAATAATTGAAAAGATGAAACTATTGTCAGTTTTAATAACAGAAAAACTACAATTTAAGCTGTTAAAGTATGTAAGTAAAAGATGAATATTATTACTAGAAAAAGAAATAGATGAAAAAGAAGACGATAGGAAAATATATACGTCTTCCTGTTTTATGAAGAAAGATGTTATGAATAAAAAGTAGATAAATTAACAACTGCAGTTGGAGTTGATAACATACCTTTGAGAAGACAAGCTGATCAAGAAAACAAAAAAAAAAGAGGATGGATTTAGGAGATTTGGAAAGAACACTATGATCTATTCACCTAAACCGATGGATGTATAAAGAATTTTCTACTCCAAGAAGATAGAACATGCATTCCTTCTCCACACACACGAATATTTATAAATGAAGTCTCAAGTTTTATATAATCAAAATCATAAAATTAGGGATCAATAATCAAAAGATAGCCTTAAAATGCCTACAGATAACCTTATGTACTATAGAGGTCAAAGTATGATAGAAGTATATTATGAACAACAGAATGGATAAAAATTTGAAAACTTAGATGAAATTGATGAATTTCTGGAGCTGTGTATAATGCCAAAATTGTTACAAAATTAAATAAAAAACTTGAATAAGACAATTATCAAGAAAGAAATTAAAATGTACCACTCCCCTTAAAAAGGGCTCTAGGACGAAATCGTTTTAAATGTGTAGTCTACTTAACTCTCAAAGAATAGATCTCCATCTTGTACAACAAAAAGCTTCCAAACTCAATTAAATCTAATAACATGTTAAAAATGCACAATAATCGAATATATTTTTTCCCAAGGAATGTAACGGTATTTCAATATCATCAGACATTCTACTAAAGTAAATAACCTTTAGCAATGATCATACCCACTGGAAAGGCTGTAGTTGTATAGCCTTTAAAAATGGAAAAAGGAAAAAATATTTCCCCTGTTATTGCAAATGTTTAACATAATATTGGAAGTCTTAGCTAATGCAAGAAAATAAGAATAATAAATAAGATGGATATGAATCAGAAGGGTAGCAACAATAACCTCATTTATTTGGCAATGATAGGATTCTGTAAATAGAAAACCAAGCAAAATCAATAGAGAAGTTTAGAATTGATAAAATTGAGCAAAGTTGTTTAATACAAGATAGACATCTTAAATCAATAGCATTTTTTAATCCCCAACTTGAAAATATAATAAAATATAAGACATTATTCTCAGTAACAACATTTCTAGAAGTATTCAGGAATTGTTATAGAGAATGCAGTCTTTTCTATAGTTTATGAATTGGAACACAGACTAGAGTGAATCTAGTTAGTAGCTTTTCAAAGAATTTTTTAAGCAAAATTGAACTGGGCTTAGAATTTAAGAAAATATTTTTAAAAATTGTTCCAATTATAATGCCAGATTCTTCTTGGTGTATCCAAGTTATAAGCAAGTAATACATGAGCTACTCAGAATAGAGATCAAGTCTTACAATAACAATCAATTGACTGCCAATTATGTAGACCATGTAGCAGGCACCCTCCCAAATGGCTCTCCAGTGAAGCCTGCCTCCTGATATTCATGCCTTTGTGCAATTCCCTCACCTTGAATATGGGTTGGACCTAGTGCCAATCTTCTAATACAAGGAATATGGCCAAGATTATGGGCTATCTCTTTTGAGATGTGGTTACAAAGAAGCTAAGGTTTCCATCTCACTCTTCTCTCTCATTCTCTTGCTAGCTTCCTCTGAGGGAAGCCAGATGTCATGCTGTGAGCAGAGCTATGGAAAAGCCCAACTGGCAAGGAACCAAAGGAGGCCTTTGGCCAACAGCCAGCTAGAAACTGAATCCTCCCAACAGCCATGTGAGTGATCTTGAAAGCCAATCCTCCCCCAGTTGAACCGTTAGATGAGACTGCAGCCCCTGCTGACTAGCATTGACTGCAGCCTTGGGAGAGACCTTGAGGAAGAGATGCCCAGCTAAGCCACACCTGGATTTCTGACTCACAGAAATGGTGAGATAATAAATAGTCACCATTTTTTGCTGCTAACTTCTGTTATGTAGCAAGATAAGTAATGCAGACAATTATCTAAAATAAAATAGACAATTAGCCAAAGAGGAATGTCGATTGTGTGCTTCAAAATGAGACCTTGATTTACTTAGCATATTTATAAACCCAAAATCTGGTCACGTTTCCCTTAAAGCCTTGGAATCATTGGGTCTACTTGATTAAAATTGTGTCATAAGTCATGACTGATACTATAGAGTGACCCATTTAAGATGCATTTGAACTCTTTCTTTCCTTGCTTTCCTGTGTCATGGAGCTAGAAAAAAATACTGAATTTCCAGATTTCCTTGCTGCTAAAAGTGATCATGAACATAGTTCTGGACAATCATAGGAAGGCGGAAGTTCCTTAGGAGAGTTTCATCTTTCAGACTAAAAACCAAATTCTTCCCAGGAAAAGGCTTTTGCCTTATTCTCCCTGCATGTTCTCTCTACTTGAAAGAACGTGAACATGAAAGTGGTATTTAGAAACTCAGGACGTCTTCAACCATGACCATAGGGAGAAAAAACACATGCTAGGAATGGTGGAGCAGGAAGCTGGAAGGTTCCTGGCTTGCTGATGGCATTGTTGAGCTGAACAACTAGTCTAGACTCTCTGTTAATGTGACACATATATTACTTATTAGTTAAGACACTGTGGTAGAGTCTTCTGTTCTTCATAGCTCAGAGTATTTTTTTAAAAAATTGAAGTAACGATGGTTTATAACATTATGTAAATTTCAGGTCTACAGTCTTATATTTTGATTTTTGTGTAGACTACATTGTTTTCATCACTCAAGGTCTAATTGCCATCCATCACTATACACATGTGCCCTTTAACCCTGTTCCTCTCCCCTCTCCCCTTTTCCCCTCTGGTAACCACCAATCTATTCTGTGTCTATGTGTATGTGTGAGTTTATCTTCCACATATGAGTAAAATCATACAGTGTTTGGCCTTCTCCATCTGACTTATTTCACTTAGCATAATGCCCCCAAGGTCCATCCACATTGTTGCAAATGACAAGATGTCATCTTTTTTATGGCTGAGTAGTATTCCATTGTATATATATACCACATCTATGGCTGAGTGTATTCTTAATTGAAACACAATAATTTTAGATTTTTGTATCACAATTTCCTATGCCATGTAAACTTAACATAAATTGGATACTTTGGAGGAGGCATGAATTCCTTCAGCTTCCATCAGTCAACAATGGGTGAAATCAACAGAATTTCCTGAATGTTCATTCCAGATACCATTTTTGCTTTAGCAGAAATTTAACAGAAAAAAGGAAAGATATGAAAAGTTAGTCAAAGAGTATAAAGACCTAAATCTTCCTTCTGTGTTGCTTTGCTTTTAGGAGACCCAGTGAATCTGGACTGAGCTGTACCCGGTTCCAGGAAGCTTCAAACTCAACCTAGGTACATAATAGTGCACAGGGGGCCCTCTTTTATTACCATGTTTAACTTCAGGCTTATTAAATGGAATTCCTACGACAACCTGAAATCTGGTCTTAGAATGAGACCAATCTATCCAGTTTAATGAGTCCAGCTCGATTTTACTGGTTACTTTTGGTTTCTAAGAAATATATGTAAGTTATAAATTTAGGACACCATCCAGCACTATCCAGCAAATAGTACACTGATGGTCTGAGAGTCCAATAAAGTTCCCTGTTTTACTCAGGGTACTTTGCGGCTAGAAATAGAAACCAACTCTGGCTGGTTAAAACAGAAAGGATTTTATTGAGACGATGTTGGGTAATTCACAGAATTGCCAGAATAGCTGGAGAATTGGACATGGGAAATGGCAGGTACCAAGGGGAGGTGATGCACGACAACCACAGGCAAACTTCCATCTGGGGCAATTTGTTGGGGATATTTCTCTTGCTGTAGGGGGACAATGGAGGCCAATGCTGGCTCTGGATAGTGCCACAAACACAAATCCTGGTCACTACTCCTGGCTCTACTGCCTTGGAAAGAGAAAGTCATCAGTGCGTCCAGAACAGCATTTTCCTCTGATCCAGCTTCTTTGCTCACTTGCTCCAAACTCGTGGGCATCAACATCTAACTGTCTAAATCTAATAGTAGGATTAAATAAAAATTTAAAGAAATGAAAGGTGGACAAAACTTAGTACTTGCTGTGTTCCAAATGATTTGTAACTTATTCTCTTACCCTTAGAATTTTTTTTTAATAAAAGGATGAGGTAAGAACGGGGAAAACAAAATAATTAAGAAAAAATTATGAAAAATGATGGTTGATGAATAATTAAATGAAATAATCAAAGAACGCTAAAGACCTTATTATTGTATATATAGCAAGAATCTACAGTGAGACCCTGGTGCGTATGTGGGAGCGATTTGGCTCTGAGTGTAGAGCTGATGCAGAAAATGAAATAAACAAGTGTCTTAACTTTCTCCTCCACTCTGTTGCAGACACCTCAGTCAGATGAATCTTTAAAAATCCAGGAGATTGGATTTTTGGTGATTGGGCATCAAAGCTTTATTTTTTCAAAAGTGCAGTTAGGGGCTGGCTTGGTGGCATAGTGGTTAAGTTCATGTGCTCCACTTTGGCAGCCTGGGGTTTGCCGGTTCAGATCCCTGGCATGGACATACACACTGCTTATCAAGCCATGCTGTGGCAGCATCCCACATACAACATAGAGGAAGATTAGCACAGATGTTAACTCAGTGACAATCTTCCTCAAGCAAAAAGAGGAAGATTGGCAAGGGATGTTAGCTCAGGGCCAATCTTCCTCACCAAAAATACAAAGTGCGATTAGAAACCCAGGCTCACCTGATATCCAATACCTTCGCATGGTCATGTATACAGTTTAATGTCTTTGGCAAATTACTCGTGCTTTTAGTTCCGCTTTCTCAAGACTTTTTCCCTTCCTTTTTTGTTAATTTTGATTTACTTGTTTTAGTTTCCATCATCTCACTTAACTGAGTTCACATGATGTTCTTGGTCATAACTTACTGTTGTAATTGTCATCTAGGATTAATCCTTTTTATGCTGGAGAGTTACAGAAGTTCTCACCAGAGGAGATGCTTTAACAAGTTTGCATTATTCATGTGTAAAGCAAATTCACACATGCTAAGAACAGGAAAGAAAGAAAACCAAGAATTTGGTCTCAGGGTCTTTCTGTAGAACAGAGAAAGACAGATGGCCTGGAAGATTTTTGGTGTCAGATCTGAACTCTAATCAGTCAAGGCGAGATATTTGCAGAACTGGGTGGTCAAAATGGCATCCTAGGAATTTTCAGACTTGCATTCTTGAATAGGAGATCCTAAAAGGCAGTGCAAAGAAAAGCTCACCCTCAAGCATTTTAATGCAAAATGATGAAATTTAGAGGAAAATTGGAAACAGTCAATTTCTGAGAATTATACACAATGAACTAACTGTGGTGTGACCATTACTTGTGTTAACACTATTAAACATTTTGGGAAATTTGATTTGTTTGACTAAAACCAGAATTCTTTTTTTCCCCGAATGACTAGATGGACTGTCGATGTAGGTTCCTGCAGTCCTCTTTCATTGTGCTAATCACTTCTATAATTTCTTTATTGTCTGTCTTCTGGACTCGTTTGTAAGTTTCAGAGGGCAGGAACTGGGTCTACTTTCTTCCCTCTGTGTTCCTGCCATCTAGCAAATATGTGCTTGGCACGGAGTATCCTTCATTATTTGTTGATCGATTGGCAAATAGAAGCATGGAGGCAAATGAATTATATTTAGAAAATTTCATCCTGAAGCTGTCCATGAGAGCAGAAGGCAGGGGAGTAAATAATCTAGTTAACTCAGTCTCATTTCTTGACTTCTTTCTGATCTTGCTAGTTTTGACTCAGTTCCAAGATTCTATGTTTGGTTTGTGATTGCCCCCTGCAAATCTCTGGAAAAGTCTAATCCTCGTGTTCAATAGGCTTTTCATAAATATTTATTATTTGGCTATTGTTCACTGTTGACTGATCTTGGGGTCTTGGCTGCAAACTTTTAAGTAGAGTTTGGTATGGATCTGGTTGACGATGGAATCTGGGATTATCTCCAGCAGATGTTAAGCCTAGAATTGGTTCTAAATATGTATTCTAATGCACTATATCTAATATGTATATATTACATATAATAACATGTATTATATTTTATACATTTAATTATATATACTTGGTTCATATATATATTAAATATAATCAGAATCCACTAGGCTTAGGGCAGTCTGTCTGAAGCTGGAGCGAACCTCTCTCCTGTGGCTGCTCTAGGGTGGCTGATCTGTCACAGCAGGAATATTAAGGCATTAAGTAAATGTATTTATTCAGCAATAAGGATTATAACTTTTGTACATTTCCTACAAAGGTCAATTGAGGGATTATTATCACTGATCTAGAAATCTTTTTAAAGTATTATGTAACAATATTATGTTTATAATCCTTCAATAGTTTCCCATTATTTTTACACTAAAATCCAGCCTCCTTAATTCGGCA
The DNA here is from genome assembly GCF_021613505.1 of Equus quagga. Taxonomy (NCBI): domain Eukaryota; kingdom Metazoa; phylum Chordata; class Mammalia; order Perissodactyla; family Equidae; genus Equus; species Equus quagga. The sequence continues at coordinate 22,049,370 of NC_060288.1, read as the reverse complement.
TATCATGAATCTGACTACTTCAGCCTTCTCTCTCAACAAGTTACTCCTTGCCTACTATGCTTCCACTCTTCTAAGTTTCAGACTATGCCATTATTTTTCTATCTTCCAGGCTTTTATATTTCTTTATTTGGTTTGAAGTATTTTTCTTACTCTTCTCTTCTTCACCCCATCCATTCAAAGAGTTATGTTCGTCTCCTATCAACTACTATTACTTCCTCCTCATTAATGCTTTGCACACATATGTTGTTACTTGTTTGATTTTCTGTGTTTTCTACTGGACCAGACATAAGCCAATGTGGGTGTACATATTGCACCTGTCCTATGTTCCCAGTGCTGACATGATGCCTCCCACATGGTTGACAGTATCTCCTTGTTGGATGAAGAAAGAATGGATGAATGAGTACGTGGCTTAGATAGAACATGTTTCTGTTTTATATTTATCTACCTGCTGAGTTATCTTTTTAACATGTATGGTAGAGTTGCGAAAGGGGCAATATGAGTAATGGCCTCAGCTTCTGAGTCAGACAGTGTGACTGACTGTTCACTTGTTGCAGTGTTCCCATCACAGTCCATTGGTTTGTGCCATATACGCAAACCTTGTAAAAACACCAGACCACTGAAGCCATCCAACAAAAAGCAGATCGATAGATTTCAGCGGAAGATTATTTCCCAGAGTATTTGTGCAGGTAAGTTGTGTCTCATTCCCACGACTTTTCCTTGGGCTGTCCAGTCTCTTGGGACTCTTCTAGCCATCATGTTCCTCTTTCTGTTTCAATCACATCAGTCTGACTGAATGCAATCTCATTGATTTCTTCCTCTTTGCCCGCTCCATCATTTGGTCACAGATTTGGATGGAGAACAAATGAAGTGCAATAGTGTGGTAAGAGCCCGTTCTCTCAACTCAGCATCCTGTCTCTGATGAGGTCACCAGGAGAGGTGGGAATGGAGGAGCAATTCTGCAAGAGTGGTCGATTCCCTTGTTGGTGTCTTCCTCAGAATTTAGGGTTGTACTCTCAGAACCTTTAAAACTTGTTTTATAGGTTGTTACACATCTGTCCTTTCCAGATGAGAAATACTGAGCTCTCCTTGTTCATTCTCTGTGCTGCAAGTTGCATGTGAAATAAAAACCTGCCTTTACAGATTAGAAATGAGATCTGGTCTTGATTCAGAAGATCTGGGTTTAATTCTTGACTTGTCCATAACTAGCTTATGACCTTGAGCATGTTACTTCATCCCTTTAAGACTCAGTTTTCTCATCTCTAAAAGCAGAGTGTGAGAGAATCTATAAGGTCTCTTACAATTCTAGGTTTTATGAACTATCCTTGCCAATTTTCCTTGTTAACCTAACTTTCTAGCTCTACAATTATTCCTTTGAACAAAAGTTGGATACCATAGACCCTAAAGATAATGTAGTACTCTGAAAACAAGAAAAACACCATGACACGAATACTAATTAAACAATTTACGTCCCGGTCATGTGTCTATTTTCTTTAAACCAGAAAAGAAGCATTTCATGTTTGGAAGGTGTGCCATTTCTAGGTAACTTAAAGGAAACAGCATTTTGGGGGCCCTCAAAAACTTACTGAAAGTTAAATTCACACTTTCTCTTTACTACATAATTATAAAATCAGATGAAACTGTAAGAACACTTTGGCTACTAATCTAAAATCTTGAGCCACGTGTATCTGAGTTCTACTTTTTCCTCTAGTCTTAATTTTTATAATATAACAGCAAGCACTATTATTATTTTGATAACATAGTTAACATAACATAATTAGTAAAAGGTTCAATGAGTAAAGAATTTCACAAAGTATGATGGGACAGTCCCTCTGCACTCCCCATCCTCATCTGCATAGGTCCATGCTCCTCCCCAGAGGTAAGAACTGATAACCCTTTGTTTTGTGGCCTTCTAGTCCTTTCTCCAAACCTACCTGTAACCTCTCCCACTTTTTCTTCCTGTCTTCTGTTTCAACTACCTCTCTCATGGTCACCTCCCTTTTCATCACCAACCCCTAAATCTTTGAATAACTGGTCTTATTTTTCCCATGGAACTGTCATCTCATCAGAGAGAAGCCTTTTCTGCCCAACCTAACTGAAGTAGTTTCGGCCACCCTTACCTTACGGTATTTTTAATTAAAATATGCTGTTTGCGTCCTTCATTAAACTAAAATAATTGTATTTGTTGTACTTCTTTTCTTTACCTGCCTTACCTTCTTGCTCTCTGCACTGTAAGCCCATGAAAGCAGAGTACATACTTGTTTGTTCCTTGCTACGTTTCTACTTTCCTTCATATTGCCTGAAATAAATATTGGTGGAATAAATTAATACACATGTATACATAGACACATACACAAATATATTTAAATCAGTGTATCCTATTCTATATATTATTTATGACTTTCTTTTTCTTTAACATAGTAAATCCTAGAGAGCTTTCCATATCAGGATATTTTCTCAATAACTGACTAGTATTGCACTTTTTGAAAATACTCATAATTTACTAAAACTTCCCTCTACAAATAGACAGACTGGGTTGTTTCCAGTTTTTTGTAATCATCGACAATGCTTCATTGACCATCAAGGTCTTGCCCAGACCTTATCTGGGCACCCATGCAAGTATTTCTGTAAGATAAATTCTTAGAAGTGGAATCACTGAATTGAAGGGATGACACATTCTTAATTTTGATGGATACTTGCAAATTAAGCTTGTAAATTTTGAGGTTTCAAATCATATTTGAGCCAACGATAATTACAAGAATTCTTATTTCGTAATTCTCATCACCACCAGGTATTATAAATCTTCAAGTTTTGTCAAGCGAAAGGGTAAAAATACCACTCAACGATATGTCATTATTTTGATTTGCATTTCTGACTGCTGGCAAGTTTAAACGTTTGTAATGTGTTTATGGTCACATGTACTTCTTCGAACTGCCTCTGCATGTGCATTACCTTTTCTATTGGGTTATTTTTTTTGCTTAATGATTTGCAGAAGCTTTTATTTCTTGATGTTTATTATTTGCCTGTTGTGCATTTCAAACAGTTTCTGCTGATCTTTTGTTTATGATTTAACATTTTTGAATGGTGTCATTTTCATATGTAACTTTTAATTTTTTTATTGTACAATTTATCAGTGTTTTCCTTGGTCATGATTTCTAGATTTTGGTTATTAATTCAGATCTCCATTTCAAGATTACAAATATATTTGCCATGTTTTTTAAAATTATTCTCTTATAGTTTTGCTCTAAAATATTGAGCTTGTAAAACATCTAGACTTTTATCTGAGTATGGTGTGAATTAGAGGTATTCTTTACTTGTTCCCAAATGAAGAGTGATTTCATTTTAATTTGTTGTTAGCCCAGGCTTTTTCCTACTCATTTGCTACCATTATCGTAATTTAAATTCATATATTCACCTGGGTTTATTTTTCATTTCTCTACCTGGGTCTATTGATCCATTTATCTATTATTTAACTCTTAGAGCTTTATATAGATATGTGTCAGGTCATGTCCTTGCTCACTGTGCTTATTTTCAACATGTTTTTTTTACAATATTTATTTGTTTTTCTCTTATAGATGAATCTGAGAATAATCTGTAAAGCTGCTTAGAAAAATTCCATTTGGAGTTTAAGATTGTATGCAATTTATGAATTCAATTGGGAGAATTGAGTTTTGTATAGTATTGAGTCTTTTCAACCATAAATATTTGTGTGCGTTTCTGTTTTTCACCTCATTTTTGATGTATGCAACAAAACTTTATAGTCTTTTGTGTATAGGACTTCTACTTTTCTCATTAGGATTATTTCTCATTTTCTGTTTTTTATTGCTAAGGTGAATAGAATTTTTTCCTCTGTTATATTTTCTACTTGATATTTAGTAGATTGTTGGAAAATTATCGACTTTTCTATGATGATGTTGATTCTGGCCACTTTAATGAACTCTTTTTTTTTTTTTTAGAAAAATTTATTTTCTTGGGTTGAGCATGTAGACAAATAATGAAATAATCCAAATAATAAAATAATGTCTGCAAATAACAAAAATTTTATCTTTTTAAAATAATCTGTACTCTTTATTCTGCTTTTACAGAATACATTAATGATGGGAGATTTTAATCTACATATTTATTATATATTTATATCGACATATATTAATATACATTAATATATGTTTATATGTATGTATGTGTGTGTGTGTGTGTGTGTTTCACAGTCCATTATACAAATTAGACTTGACAATCTGAGAATAAAATAGACTTACATTAAAACTAGAACCAAAATTACAAAGATGGTGAGGAAAGTTAGGTCACTTTAACATCAATTGGTGTAAGACAAAATTGAAAACATCCATATGGCTGCTGAATTTTGAATACAAGAGCATAATGTGCTTTAAACACACTTAAAAATAGCCACAAATGATAATAAAGCAATAATGTCTTCCTAAGAGACACAATGTGATAGTCTCTCCAATTATTCATTACCCTGATAACATTGCCACAGGAATTCGAACGTAGCTGAGAGACCCTTCCTCCAAAAATACATAGCAATGAAATGAATTAGTCTTTGAACATGGATGGCCTAGTCCACTGAAAGACAAAGAATAGCCAAATATGTAATGAGATTTACAGTCAAGGGTGCCAGGCCAAACCATGTTAGTTTAAATTATATAATATGTTTTTAAAATCCAGAAAGAATAGACATGAGTTTAACTAAATAAACTGATTTCTGTTTGGTTAGATGTTTTTGGCAGATAAAAACGAAGTGATATGATTTTCGTGTTGCTCTGAGGGTATCATCAAGTTGAAGGGGTCATCATTTAGACTCAACATGAAGAAGTGTTCTGTGTCACTTGTTCATTGTTCAACGATCAGTTGTTATGATCTTCTTCTTTCCTTTCCTTGTAATTTTCTTGGGACAACACTTTAATTTTGCTTTATCAAATGATGTTGTAATTTAATTGTATGGTATAATTAGGGTCAAGCTAGCTATCCTGTTAGCATCCTCCAGAATATTGTCATGTGGTATTTATAGTATTCCGCTTAATGTCTCTGATGGAATCAGGACTCTCAGCCTTGGAACAGCAGTGAGGGTTTTGTGCTTGGACCATCAATCATTCATTTATTTTTGGGCATTCACTTTAGTGAGCCTTAAGATGGGGACAATAAACCTTTAATCCACATCTATTAAGGCAGGCCCTTTAGATCACATATTGATGATTGCGTGAAATGTTCGAATAAAGCAAAAATTGATTGGGATTAGGTCACCTTTCATTTAGAAATTATTAAGTTGAAATTGCTGATTTGGTGGGTGAAAACCAGAGGAATGTTGGGATATCATAGTTCGACAATCGTTGACATGATCTCATTCATTGTATTTTGATAGCATAGAGGAACAGAGATGAGTAATCATATTCTTCTGCATTTCCTGCTTGTGACAAGATACACCCCTGGAAACATTGATCTACCAGGGGAAATACAATTTTATCAAGTTTACTAAGCTATACAGAGTCAAGAAATATAATAAAAACCGTTAATATCTCACTAAAGGAATTTCCATTTCTTTAACTGCTAACTCAGTTATTTTAGTAACATAATGGTAAACTTCGTAGAGATTCTTTTCTTTAAATTATATTCACAGGGAACCATTAAGATAGATTTCACTCTCTTAGGAAAATAAGAGGCTTTTGGGAACTGTCTCTAGGTCTCTTTTTGAAGAATACTCTAGAAGCTATTGTGATGGGCCATCTACAAACTTGTGATAGTTCTTGTTGAATCAGTTTCAATGTGAGACCTTTAGAGAATAGCTGAAAAAATGTTCTGTTAGGATAAAGATTTAATTCTACAAACAGATCACAAAGACCCACGATATTGAAAGATTTAAGTAAGACAGATTGCATCTAACAGAATTGGAATAACAGTGTCAAGTATAAAGAAAAATGGAACTGTGTTTAATATGTTATATATATATGTGAGGTTCTGTGTAATATGCTAAATATATGTATTTAATATATTAGACATACGAAGTTCTCTAAGTAGTTTTTATTCTCAAGTTATATTGTAAGGTAGAAAAGAGATATTTAGGCTTCATTTGCATTTGCAAATGGAAATGAAGAAATGAAAAAAAGAGCACAATCAGAAGGACCTACAACTAGAATATACAACTATGTACTGGCTGGGCTTTGGGGAGAAGAAGAAGAAAAAAAGATTGGCAATAGATGTTAGCTCAGGTGCCAATCTCTAAAAAAAAAAAAAAAAGGAAGAATTCTAGTTGCAAATTTCTTTTCTGAAATGGCTAACAATTTTAAGAAAAACTGGGTTTTATTTGAATCGATTGAAAAGTGATACAATTTCCCTGCTTTCCTAGATGTATGCAAAGAAGTTGGAGTGTAAAACAAAATTCTTAAACTAAAGTGAGTTTCCCTGGATCTATCAGTTAGATAAATATAAGGAATTCTGGGGATAAAAAATTGGGTATCATTTAACATCATTTATTAAGGAACTTTTCCTCTCAAGTTCTTCAATAAGTTGTGATCACAAAAGGTTGTTTAATATCAGAAAGCATAACCCTTAAATCTCAAGACTTCTGCTTAAACTTGGGTATGCAAAATCTTCTTCTTCACCGATATTGTAAATTTCTCTATATACAATCAGGAGACAATTTAGCACATTATTATTATAATTTAGTATTCTTCAATTTAATTTTACGTAGAATTTATTAATTGTAGATTCATGAGTGTTTCTCATTACTTAGCTTCTCTGTAATTCCCCAGTATGCTTTGCCTGCAAAACCACTTTAAAATGTAATCCACATCACAAATGTTACAAATCCTGTTATAGCAGTTTGCCCGAGATTCTGCACACATTTTTCCAGTGTGCAGCGAAGCAAAGATAACTGAAATACTATACAGTGGATGAATTTGGCATGGAAATCAACCCAAAGGCATCCTGGGGTACAGTAGGGCTTCAGACTGGGTCAAATAGGACTCACAATATTTCAAGAGAGTAAAGATAATTCCACACAGACAAGTTTTTCCCCTTCCATATATAGTCCAGGTTTAATGAAAATCTCCGGAATGATTGTATTGGCAGTGTATAGAGTATCAAATAGTCTATTGGGGATTAATAGCTCCTAAACGTGATATGAAGAAATTCCTTACAGTTCCTTCTGTTTTCTAAAGATGGCTGTAATATGTGCTAGGCCTGATTACAAGGATGCAAAATGACTTTTCCATATTCACTTGTTTCTTAGGCACTACTCAAATTTTAGCCAGTAATGGCTTCCAGGGACAAGAAAGGTGATTGTTTATGAGCTGGACTACAATAAATGTTTCCACTCCTTATAATCAGAGAGTAGTAAAATGGGAAGTGACCACAGAAGTAATTTGATTGATTGATTTTTTTCCTTAATCAAGTATTCAAGATATTAAATAAAAATCTTTGCATAGTAAGTCCTAACTTCAACATCTCCATGCCCTGCCTATCCTTTCTAGATATTCTGTTTCTCCTCCTCTCTCTTCCCATCCAGGGCCCGGATCTGCACCGTTTGAAGTCACTTCTCCATAAACACATTTGAGATTGAGAGGAAAGGGCAAGAAAGTGGAGGTTCCTTGAGACTGTGGTCCTGATGGTTTGACTGAGATAAAACTGTTACCGAACTTGAATTTTCCTCAATTCTATGGTCTAGTTTCTTGTTGGAACAGCCTTATGCAGAAAGCCAATAGGGAAGAACACAGTGAGAAGCACAGAAGAATGTCTCTGAAGGTTCGTTTATCTTCCACAGTGGTTCTGAAAGTGTGAGCTATGGTCCTTTGAGGGTTTCTGAGAGTAGCTCTCAGGGAATCTACACGTCTAAACTGTTTTCAGGGTCAGGACATTTTTACCTTTTTCATTGACATTTATACTAATGAAGCAAAAGCAATGATGGGTAAAACTGCTGGCATCTCAGCACGGATCAAGGTAGTGGCACCAAACTGTAGTGGTCACTATTGTATTCTTCACTGCCACACACTCACATTAAACACACACACAAAGACACTAGTTTTACTTAAGAATATTCTTCATAAACAGGTAAAAATTAATTTTATTAATCTCAATCTCTGCGGTTTTAAAATATTTTAATAAACATATATTTTTTTGGTAAGGAAGACTGGCCCTGAGCTAACGTCTGTTGCCAATCTTCCCCTATTTTTTGTGTGTGGGTTGCCGCCACAGCATGGCTTGACGAGTGATGTAGCTCCACACTCAGGATCTGAACCCACGAGCCCCGGGCCACTGAAGCAGAGTGCGTGCACCTTACTGTGCCACTGGGATAGCCCAAATATTTTAATATTTTTAATAGTCTTTTTAATATTTCTATGGGAAAAAGTAGGAAGTACATATAAAGCCCTTTTACTGCTTACCGAATCATAAGGGCTGTCCTGAGGAAAAGTCCTCAAGTGATTGTTTAAGTTGCAGCTTGAACTACCCACTTTTTTGTGGAAAACCATTTTTACTTGAAAGAATGACTGACAGACAAACTATGGTTAGATAGACTTGCATGTTTGGTAGACATTTTTTTATTAAAATGAATGAAGTAAGTGTGTCACCTTAAGGAAAAGAACTAATAATATTTGTTGCCCAGGAAAATTAGAATTTTGGAAAGCTTGTGTCTGTGCCTGTGAACTTGACTACTTTTTAATACTTAAAGACTTTTCTAATAAGTTTGGTGGTGATATTAAATATGTGGTTTCTTCTTATATTGACTAATGGAATGTGTCAATATTTGGAAGCTCTCCGTATCTCAATAAACCAGTATTTTCCAAGTGGCAATGCATGATATTACAAAATCCTGCCTAAGTAAAAAAGATCTACTCAAGTTGTGAGATAGAGCAGAGAATTTTAATATAACAGAGCATACAAATTTCACTGATGTGGTTTCGGATTCTACATTCCTTTAAATGTAGATGCAACCATCCTTTAAAAACTACTAATTGTCAAGTTTTGGTGCAGTAGGGGAGAAGACTATCCACAATTATCTGAAAAGGCAATTAAAATACTCTCCTCTTTTCCTCACACACATTTGTGTGAGGATGATTTTGTTGATATACTTTAAGCAAACCAACATTTCAATTCTTCTGTTAAGTCAGACACTAAAAAGATTTGCAAAATGTAAAACAATGCCACTCTTCTCACTAATTTTTGAAAAAATTATACTTATTTTGCATAAGAATATATTATATATGCTAACATGTAGTGGATTACTATTGTTATCTTTAAATAAATAACTTAACAAATATTTAAAAATTTCTTGGCATTAATTTCTAATACAGTAAATATTGGTAGAAAGAATCCACATAAAGAAAAGCTTTTTGTGGTCCTCTATACTTTTTAAGAATGTAAAGGGGATGTTCTGAGACTTCAAAGTTTAAAAACTGCTAGTTTATCTAAATATTTCTGGAAGAAATTCTAGAGCAAATAAAAGGAAAAAGCCCTCTCATTTTAATATCACACAATGTTATCAAATCTAAGAGCAAAAAATAATTTTGTAGCATTTTCATTGTTTTTCTCATAAACCAAAATTTATAAATTATTTGCCACAAAAATGAAGATATCTACTTTCCTGTTTAGCTCCAAAAGAGTCCTACAGTCATCATTTTGAAAGATAATATATAATTATGCAAATTGTAGTGACAAAGATATTATCATAATCAATGGACTAATCAAATTGTCTTTCCTTCAAACTTTTCACTGAATGTTTTAGTCTGTAATTTTCCTTTTATGAATGCATGCTATATTATCACACAACACCTTGCATTCCAGGCTGTGGTTCTCTATTCCCAATGAGGGGCTCAGCAGTAAACAGCATAGAGCAGATATCCCTCCACGAGTTGGCCAATGACAAGGCCTGCTGCGAACTCAACTTGGGTGTGAGAAGGTAGTGTTTTTGTTCTGCTGTTATAGTGTCATTGGTAGTAGACACTATTGGTGCCCCAGATCCCTTTGCTGTCTTGGAGCTCCCATCCCCCAGCTACTGTGGGTGTCAATGGCTAAAGGTCCACAGCTGTAGCCTTTTTGAATGATTGCCCTTAACTTAGGGGAGCTGTCTTGCCCAGGAGGTTACGTGCCATTCTTGGAGGCCTACAGCCAATGGCTGGCTGATGGAAGTATAAAAGCCCAACTCCTTTCTTCCAGGTAGGTCACACTCTATGTAGGACCTAGTCTGTGGTGCCATTTTTATGTTCCAGAGCTCTTCTAGGATCAAGCTGAAGCTAGATCATAACCAAAACCACTTCCTACTTGGCTCTTTCTCTTTTTCTATTCTGTTGTCTCAGTTTCCTTCAAGTTCCCCCTGGGAGCAATCCCTCAATAATAATCCTTCAGAGCCTAAGACAAGAGCCTTCTCTTAAATATTCCACCTTAGACATCCTAGCTTAGACATAATTCCATTTTTTCTTTGGGGTGAGGGAGTAGAGAGAGCAGATGAGGCATTTTGGGTACCTGAGTTGGGACCAATGGAGTGAGGATATGCCCATTACAACCACTGTTCTTTTATTTTATATCTTTAATTACAACCATAATTTTCTTTTTCAGGAAGATTGGCCCTGACAAACATCTGTTGCCAATCTTCCTCTTTTTTGCTTGAGGAAGATTGTGGCTGAGCTAACACCTGTGCCAATCTTCTTCTATTTTGTATGTGGGACTCTGCCACAGCATGGCTTGATGAGCAGTGTGTAGGTCTGTGCCCGAGATCTGAACCCGTGAACCTTGGGCCGCCAAAGCAGAGCACATGGACTTAACCACTATACCACCAGGCCAGCCCTGTAGAACTATAGTTTTATAACCTAAACTTCTGCTGTCATTCAGATGATTAGCATAAGGGATTCATTATAAATGAAAAGCTTATGCCTTTTGACAACCTTTCATTGAAATAGTGGTTCTCAACTGGGATGATTTTGTCCCCCAGGAGATATTTGGCAATTTTGGGTTGTCATGAATGGGGAGAGGGGACTACTGGCTGTATTGGGTAGAGACAGGGATTCTCCTAAACATCCTACAATGAACAGAACAGTCTCCCCAAACAAAGACGTTATCTGGCCCATGATGTCAATAGTGCTGAAGCTGAGAAACCTGATTGAAAGTGAAAAATTGTCTAGTACAAGGCTGGCCTGGTGGTATAGTTCACATGCTCTGCTTTGGTGGCCCAGGGTTCACAGGTCTGGATCCCAGGTGTGGACCTACACGCCGCTCATCTGGCCATGCTGTGGAGGCATCCCACATATAAATAGAGGAAGATTGGCACAGATGTTAGCTCAGAACAATCTTCCTCAAACCAAAAGAGGAAGGTTGTCAAGAGATGTTAGCTCAGGGCCAATCTTCCTCACCAAAAAATATAAAAATAAAAAAAATTGTCTGATATTGTTCATTAATAGAGTTTGTCCTTTTCTCAAAATACTATTTGTTTAACTCCATATACAGAAATCAAGACTTACTTCAGAATATTTCTTCTCCTTAAGAGAAGATGTGATTATGTCTGTTTTCTTCTTCTTAACACATCTTATAGAAACTCATGGGAGAAAATAATCAATTTGATTGATTTCCCCCCAGAAAGTAGCAAAAATAATGAGGCAGAAATTCTGCTTGTTAATTTCAGAGTTCTGTTTTTATGTCAAATTAATTTGACTGAAATGACTAGACCAAAAACTTTAAACAAGTATTCCTTCCATATCCTCATGTTTTTATTTAAGACACAGCGCTGGAGAAAATGTTGAAAAGGCAATAGCTTTTATTCCCAGAGTTTTATGGGGCCATTCTCAGCCCTGAGCATATTTGCACCTTTTAGCACAATAGCCGTGGTGCATATGGATAGTTCATGAGATAACTGCATTAGGGAACTTTCTGTTCTGGTTTAAATAAAAACTAATACTTTTGAGTGTTATGATGCACCTAATTTTCAAAGAATAAAACATCAATACAAATCAATTAATTAATTAACCTTTGACCTTGACCTTGAATGTCCCATACTGAGTGCCATGTATTCGTCACAGAAATCATGAACTTTTCATTCCTTATAAGTGTTAGTGGGGGTACTGGTTGCCGCCAGATTTTTTTTTTTTTTCCTAACTCATTCTTGTCATAGTGTCAGGTCCACTCCTGTTATTCTTTTGGACTCAAGGCATTTTCAGACTTGTTGAAAGGAAAAAATTTTCTTTATTTTTTCCTCTATAAAAGTTCTACTTCTAATTATTTGTCTTCACTCCATTCTATCTCCAAATCTGGAAGTAAAAATTCCTTTTGGTTTTCTTTTTCAGGAATGTCTTTATGTATGAAGTATCTCACTTTTACAGTAAAAGATTAATTGGCAATAGGCTTTTTGGCTCAAGAGTTTGTCTTTTGTTCTCTGTCTCTATCATCTCAATTAGCCCAAGGTCAAGCATCTCCTTCAGCATCTGCTTCTGTGATGTGTCCTGTCTTTGCAGGTAAGAACTCTAGGTGTCTGTTCTTAAGACAAATCTTCTCACCAAAAAGTAGACCTGGCCGCATAGATTCCTCTGATTCTCTTCTTAAAGAAGCTCATCTTCAACTTCTCTGGTTTACTGTGGATTACTCATAGCAAGGGTTTAGATAATGGATAAAACATGAGTGAGTTCCAGGCATTTTGGAGGGCAATGTACTCTGTGAATTGAATGGCAGTTGCATTTTGTTTCCCTGCAGAAATTACAAGAAATTTCTCAGTCATGTCCTTTCTGCGCATTTGAAAAGTGAATACAATGAATACAAATGGAGTCATGGTCTATTTCATTGCCTTGAATTGTCTTTTTTTAGCACGGATTTGCAGTTTGAAATGTTGACAATCTAATATTTTCCCCCTTAGTCTCTAAATATAATGGGTTTTTATAGCCCTTTTCTACTTCACAATTCAGAAATCGTATGAAACTGGATTATAGACCATTACATATTCTGTATTATTTAAAATGTGCATTGGTGATACACATTTTACCTTAATGGTCACACTTCTAACTAATATATAAATTACAGGTGTTTGTTGGGGTTAGAATGTGATTTCTGAGAATAGAAAAACTTTTGCAACTCAAATAGTATGTCATTATGGGAAACATTGATAAGCTGCATTAGAATTAAAGTATGTTTCACATTGATGAGCTAAAAACATTTGAGGCAGACGCTGTCTTTTGCATATTGTGCATTCTTTTGATTTTCATAATCCCTAGTGAAAAATAAACTTCATTGTGCAAAGCTTTGTTGATTTTAAAGTCGAAGCACAGCTATCTTTTCGAGTTAATCTTTTAAAGAAAATCTATTATTTTTTTCCCAGCAGCTTGTTGGTTTGGATCTTGCTGACTTTGAAGCTCTTCCTCCCCTTCCCCATGAAGCCCAATTGGGTGTAGTTGCTCCCTCTCCAAGTGTCAAAGACGAATGATGGATGGTCGCTCAGCTTCTTATAAATGCTGCATGTTTTAGTGCCTTTTCATACTTGACTTTCATTGCTAGTGTTGATTGATGATCTGTTATTTACCAGACATTGAAGGGCTGCTAGTTTATAACATTCAAGGTAAAGCACTTGAAATAGTATGTATGCAACGCAGAGATTTCCTTCTCCTGGGGCAGTTTAATGGCCTATGGAAGAGGAGTAGGATCTGTGCATGCCAGGAATGGTTCATATCTTCCGAAGCCAGGATCTATTTGTGGGGTATTCTTTTGATGATGAAGTTAGTAGGTTTTCATCTTTTAATTGCCCTCCGTTTGTTTAGAAGGGAGATTTGTGATCACTGGCCTTTAATGGTCTAATTGCTGAAAATACCTATACAAAACTTGTACTTAGCAACCAGATGTCTCCTTTTCTTTTCCTATTTTGGCAATATCGTTGCACATTGGCACCTACTCGGTGTTTGTATGAGGGAAAATAATTTTATTGCTTGCATTGCAGAGGCAGAAGACACAGCTTCTGTTTCATTTATGTCTCCCAGAATACTTAATATAGTATTGGTGACATGGTGAGAACATGACACCTAAAAGTTTTGTAGCTAAAGTGAACAACTGACAATAAATGACCTAAATTCTCATTTGCTGGTTTCACTTTGTCTTTCTATTTTGAGAAAATGAGAAAGGGCATCAAACATTTTGTTAAAATATGACTTTCTGACTCTGGGTTTAGCTTTATAAATTGTTTGCTTTTGGTTATACCACAGTTAGATCAGAGATGACAGAGAGATGACTGTGAATCAAGGCAGAAAAAAATAGACAATGTATGTCTGCAGGTTGAAGTAATAAGCAATGCTTTGATGAGATAAATGTTGTGAAGAACAGTTCCATTAGGCTCTAGTTTGCTAATCTAGCGCTTGAATTTCTTTATGGTTTGTTTTCAGGTCATGTTTTAGTTTTACGTTTCTCACAATAATAAATTAATTGAGCATTAAAAAACATCAAACAGGGCCGGCCCAGTGGCACAGTAGTTGGGTGCGCATGCTCCACTTTGGCAGCCTGGGGGTCACCAGTTCAGATCCCGGGTGCAGACCTGGCCCTGCTTGGCAAGCCATGCTCTGGTAGTTGTCCCACATATAAAGTAGAGGAAGATGGGCACGGACGTTAGCTCAAGGCCAGCCTTCCTCAGCAAAAAGAAGAGGATTGGCAGCAGATGTTAGCTCAGGGCTAATCTTCCTCAAAAAAAAAAAAAAATTGGATAATACCACATTTCAAGTAATCAAGCTTAGACTTTTGAAAGCAAAGCAGTACAAATAAACCAGAACTTCCATAAAAATTGAGAAAAATGAGTGAAATATCATTTGTTGATTTTTAAATGAACTTCAGGTTGACTTTTGGGGAGAAGACCCTTTTCTCTGCAGACTGGAAAGGGCATTTACTGGTAATTTCCAAGTGGTTATAACTGAGTAGAATTCATATTTATTGTGTCATTTAACAGGCATGCACAGATTTAGAAGATAGAAAAACACTGAGACAATGTAATATGAATTCATCATCAGTTTCATGAACTGAAACTGAAGAAAATAGTTTTTGTTCTGTTTTTGGAAATCCTATCACAACATAATGAACTATACAACATTAAAGCCACATTTGGGAAATAATTTGTCAGGTATGTATTTAGAGGTTCAAAGAATGACTAAAGACTGAGGAACTTTCATATAGTGTGAAAGAATTTATAACAAGTTCTAACAGCGCTGTTAACTGATTAAAAATACCTAATAAGGTTGCTGGATTCATTAATGGGTACTTTTAAAGAAAAATTGGCAATAAAACAATAGCATTTGTTTAAACAGAAAAAAAAAAAAATCCCCTGCATTCCTTCTTTTGAAAGGAAACAGCCACGTTATGGGTGTTCTCATAGTTTTATGTTGAAACAAGGCACCTTTTCAAAAACTGTCAAGTTTAGTGTTTCAAAGACATGTTGAAGAATTGAGACAGTGGGTGTGTAAATAAATGTGCTGATTGCATAAAAACTGTTTCTAGTTTTGCTTAAGTGATTTTAGAGCTTTGAAGGAGTATGGTTTTAAAGGTTAAATATCTGAGACAGTAATTTTCCTTAAGTAGTAATGTGTATAAGAAGTGACTTTAAAACTTTCCTTTGTCTAAGTAAGAATTCTAGGCAATTCAGGACACGATACTATACATCAATCCCTATTCTTTAATTTTCTGAACAAAAGTTTAAAAACATTCCAAAAAATTTTACGTTGACGTAGAAGATTCCAGTTAAATTGTTATTTTCAAAACAGAAGAAAATTAGGTTATCAATCAAAGGTGGTTTTCAAAACACCAACTTTATTTCCAGTACCATGTAAATGAATTGAGGAGAAGTAAAAGGTACTATGCTTTCACTCAAGTAACCTGCAATTTAATTGTTAATATGAGGTTAGTATACAAAACCATTGGGGAATTAAAGGAGTAAATAGTCAAATGGTAAAGTTTTGAAGAATATATGTCAAATGTTCTGTTTTGTTATTTGTCCTCTAGGAAGCTCAGATTCACTACCCTGTTGCATCTTTGGCTTGACCTAAAAATTAAGCAAAAATAAATAAAACAAAAACCAATAAAAAAGTCAACAAGGGCAAGTTCCCCCCACCTCCCAAACACTGGCTAAAAACCAAAAAACACAACAGTAACAGCAAAAAACAGAGTATTCAGACAAACGATCGTGGAACATTTTTAAAAATTGAGAGTTTCTGGACATGTGATTAAATTTAACTCAATTTAAAAAAATAGATGAAAAAAATCTCAGTGGGCAAGTTTTAAAAAAAATTGAAGTGAAATTCACATAACATAAACTTAACCATTTTAATGTGTACAATTCAGTGGCGTTTAGTACATTCACAATGTTGTGCAACCGTCCCATCTATGTAGTTCTAAACCATTTTCATCAGTCCCAGTGGAGATGGGCTCATGACATAATCCCTCTCCATTATATTGTCCTCAGAGCCCTGGCAAAGACTGATCTGCTTTCTGTGTCTATGGATTTACCTAGTCCAGACGTATTTCACAGAAATGGAATCATACATTGTGTGACCTTTTATGTCTGGCTACTTTCTGTTAGCATAACATTCTCAAGGTTCATCCACGTTATAGTATGTATCAGTACTTCATTCCTTTTCATGGCTGAATAATATCTGTTGTATTGGATAAACCACATTTTATGTATCCATTCATCCATTTCTGGACATTTAGGTTTTTTCCCACCTCTTAGATATTGTGAATAGTGATGCTGTGAACATTCCTGTACCAAGATTTGTTCAGCTACTTGTTTTTAAGTCTTTCAGGGTACATACCTAGGGAGCAGAATTTCTGGGTAAGCTGGTAATTCTATGTTTAAGTTTTGGGGGAAAAGCCAAACTATGTTTCATAATGGCTGCACCATTTTACATACCAGCAATGTATGAGGGCTCCGATTTTTCAACATTCTCACAAATACTTGCCATTTTCGGTTTTTTGATTATAGCCACCCTAGTGGATGTGAAGAGGTATCTCATTGTGGTTTTGATTTGCATTTCCCTAAGGACTAATGATTTGAGCATCTTTTCATGTGCTCGTTGGCCATTTGTGTATCTTCTTTGGAGAAATGTCTGTTTAAGTCTGTTTCCTATTTTTAAATTAGATTTTTTGTCTTTTCATTGTTGAGTTGTAAGAGTTTTTTTTCTTTTATATATGTTTTGGATACTAGACCCTTATCCGAGAGATGATTTGCAAATATTTTCTTCTATTCAGTATGTTATATTTTCATTTTCTTGATAGTGTTCATTAATGCACCCAAGTTTTAATTATGATGAAGTTCAGTTTATCTGTTTTTTTCTTTAGTGCCTTGTGCTTTGGTGTCATATCTAAGAATCCATTGACAAATCAACGGCCATCAATATTCTTGTTTTCTTTTAAGAGTCTTGGAGTTTTAGCTCTTACATTTAGGTTTTTGATCCATTTAACTTAATTTGTGCATATAGTGTAAGATAAGGGTCTAACCTCATGCTTTTGTATACAGATATTCAGTTGTCTCAGCACCATTTGTTGAAAAACCTATTCTTTACCCATTGAATGCTCTGCACACATTTGTCAAAAAATCATTTGACTATGTATTTGAGTGTTTATTTCTGGGCTCTCTATTTTACTACATTGGTTTATATGTTTGTCCTTATGCCAGTACCGTACTATTTTGATTACTATAACTTTGCAATAAGTTTTGAAGTCAGAACACATATATACTTTGTTCTGCTTTAGCAAGATTGTTTTGTCTATTCAGGGTCTCTTACAATATCGTGTGAATTTTAGGATTAGTTTTTCTATTTCTGCAAAAAAGGATGATTGGGATTTTGACAGGACTTGCATTGAATCTGTGGATCATTTAGAGAGTGTTGCCATCTTAATAATACTAAGTCTTTTAATCCACGAGCACAGGATGTCCTATTCATTTAGGTCTTCTTATCATTTCCTTCAAAATTGTTTTGTAGTTTTCAGTGTAAAAGTCTTAAGCCTCCCTGGTTAAATTTATTCCTAAGTATTTTATAATTTTTTATGCTTCTGTAAATGAAATGCTTTTCTTAATTTCATTTTTGAATTCTTCATTGCTGGTCTATAGAAACACAGCTGTTTTTTATGAGTTGATCTTGTATCCTGTAACTTTGCTGAATTATTAACCCAAATAGATTTTTTTGTGAATTCTTTAGAATTTTCTACATTTAAGATCAGGTCATTTGTGAAGAGAAACAGGTTTACTTCCTCCTTTCCAATTTGTATGACTTTATTTCTTTTTCTTGTCTAACTACTGGCTAGAACTTCTAGTATAATGCTGAATAGAATTGACAAAAGCAGCATCTTGTCTTGTCGTTGATCCTAGGGAAAAGGTTTCATTCTTTCATCATGGAGTATGATAGTTTTTCATAAATACTCTTTATTGGATTGAGGAAGTTTCCTTTTATTCCTTGTTTGTTGAATGCTTTTTATCATGAAACGGTGTTGGATTTTTTCAAATGCTGTTTCTGCATCATTTGAGATGATCATGTAACTTTTCCCCTTATTCTATTAATGTGGGTATTAAATTGATTGCTTTTTGGGTGTTGAACCACCCTTGCAATCATAGGAAAAATTCTACTTGGTCATAGTATGTAATCTTTTTAATATGCTGCTGGATTTGATTTACTAATGTTTTGTGGTGGATTTTGCATGTATATTCATGAGGCATATTGGTCTGTAGTTTCCTTTCTTTGGGGTGCTTTTGTCTGGCTTTGGTGTCTGGGTAATTCTGACTTCAGAGACTGATTTAGGAGGTATTCCTTCCTCTTGTACCTTTTGGAAAAATTTGAAGGATTGGTGTTAATTCTTCTTTAAATTCTTGGGAGCAGTCACCAGTGAAGTCATCTTTAAAACTTTACTTTTAAAAGTAGGTAAATATTGACAATTAAACCTAAGATGTCAAAACTCAGATGGAAACGTTTTGGATTTGGCAATGACAAAAAAATTAGAAACATAAAACATATCTGCCAAAACAATGGCTCATACCACTTCCAAAATTATATATTTAGGAAAACAGAAGATGGGGATAAAAATCATTTTTATACCATATCCAAGAAATGGACAAAACTTAATATCTAATAGGTAAACTCTATATGTGTAAAATATGTTGAAGATACGAGGCAATTATCCAGATGAATAGGAATATAATTAAGAAAAGAGTAAGTGTTGTAATGTGTTCAGACTCTTACTTTGACTCTTCATTTCATGTACCCAAACACAAATAATCCCAGTTACTCTTTGTTGGAAATTTGCTTAAACTAGAAAAAGAATATCTTCAAATAATTTTATAATTTTATTTTTTCTCTTAGACATTATTTTTCTGAGATGTCAAGTTAATATTTTTTTAAAAACTGTCCAAAACTTACCTATTTAATATATATAATGGTTGTTCAGATATATAACTAACTAGATTTGAAAATATTAAACCATGGTTTATGCATTATGTATAAATCTCTTAGATACTGATATTGGCATCATCATCATCACAAATGTTAGTTCTAGAAAGTATAGATCGGAGAATGTGTTTGGAAAGACACATGGTAAGTAATACATTTTAAGTTATTGAGCGATAATGATGAACAGTCATAGAATAACAGAATTGAATATCAATTTGTTTTTGAGTGAGAAGAAGCAAGGTTAATGTTTAGGTGGCTCCAGTCAGCACACACCAAACTTCAGAGGCAGGAAGTTGGTAATTTTGTTACCTTTCGAAATAAGTATACCCTACAAAAAGCACTATTTGCCTATTTGAAACTTTAGAAACGTAACCATCTTGAATTGGCATAATGCTTGGGTTATTGGCAGACCTTTCATAGGAAAACGTTTATAGATAGCTTCTGGGTGAATCATACCAGCTTTTCGCAAGATAAGGGATGTATTAGAAAGCTTGACTCACTCTGACATTTAATTTAGTTTTCTATTAATGAAACTGCTCTAAGGGTTTTTGGAGCACTCTTTTCTGAGTGTTACCTAATAGTAACATATGTCAGCCCCTGGACTTTAAGCTGCTTATAGGCGAAGTTCGTGTATGATTTTGAATGCTTGGCACATATACAGCAAGTGCTCAATAAATACTTATTCAATGAATAATCTTACAGTGAAGAAGCAGCATGAACTGGGAAGAATGTTGTCTTCTAGTTCTCAAAGTTTAGGGTCATGCTGTGAACTATGACCTTTTAGATCAGCAATCTTAACTTACCTAGACTTCAGTTTCTTAAATTAAGGAGTTGGGCTAGCAGATCTCTGAAGTCCCTTCTAGCTCCTAAATGCTGTGACGTGGGTTCAAGACCAGTCTTGTGAGTACGTTTTCAGCTGAACTCAGTTCTCAATATTTTACAACAAATCCTGTAAGAAGTAAGCTGGTGAACGGTCTCTTTATGTCACTTGGAGTTTTTTCTTACCTGAATTGCTGTGAATGTTGGAATTAATTAGCTCCTACAATTGCAGGCACCATCCTCAGACATTTTCTGAGTGTAGTACGTGGTCTCCTCTCTCAAGGAGCTTATAATCTCGTGTAGAAAAAAGAACTATGGACAAAACGATGCAATCAACACAAGGAAATTTAGGATGAGCCGGACACCGTTTTGTAATTTCTTTGCTGGGAGTCAAGATTTAGTTGAAACTTGAAGGACATATATGCGGCTATGAAAAAGGAAATAGTAGCAGCTTTAGAAAAAAAAAAAGAACCTATGTGAAGAGGAGTAAGAAATCATGTATTTTGAAGATTCTCTGAATCCAGTGTAAACCTTTATTTTTCCTCTCAAAGCTTTCTCCAGATAAAACGTGTGCCAACCTCTGGGGCAGTCTTAGATTTTTGTCATATTTATGGTCAGATTGAATCATAGCCACAATTTTTGTCTTATACCTGTTTTTCTTGTTTACTTAACTTTTTCCTTCAATTGATTCACTATTTTTACTTAAACAGATGTATTTTAGAAGTCTGAATAGAAACTCAAATCACTATTCATAGATGGTAATTCTAAAAATAAGTCCAATGAAAATGAAACAGGGTTGTTAATTGTTTTCTGTGTACTGTTGCCTTCCTCAAGCTTCTCTACCTGAGACCTGCTCTTCTCTCTTTAAAATGGAAACTTAGCGGGACCGGCCCAGTGGTGTAGCAGTTAAGTTCTCACACTCTGCTTTGGTGGCCTGGGTTTTGCCAGCTTGGATCCTGGACGCAGACCTATACACCACATACCAAGCCATGCTGTTGCAGGCATCCCATATATAAAGTAGAGGAAGAGGGGCATGGATGTTAGCTCATGGCTAATCTTCCTCAAAGATTTTTTTTTTTTCAAAAATAAAAGAAAAGAAAAGAAAATGGAAACAGCACATGTCAGAGAGCTTATTAAAAACGTACTGGTCCCAAATGGAAACTTCCTCCTCAAAGAAGTCAGAAGTAATGGGAAGAGTTGAAAAGGAATGGAAGGGGAATAATCCTATGGCTATAGTCTTCGTTTATGCGTGTTCCTTCTAAAAGGAATACACTATGCCTATCTCTGGGGAGGCTAGAGGAAGCATTGTTAACAGTGTTTCCGTGGCTTTTGTCAGATGTTAAACTTGAAGAGCTATTTTGTGGGCTAAGTGATTCACAGACTGAACATAAGTATTAGGACTACGAGTGGCCAGATTTTCCAAGTTGCTGAGTATAATTACAGTGGATTCTCTACCTGAAGCTGAGTCCAATAGGAAAATGTTCTGTTTAAATTCTTTTTCTCTTCCTCTTGTCACCCAGGATGAATTTTTCCAAAGATAAAATAAATTGATTTTACTTTATGTTAGTAGGAGAGGTCAGGCAATAAATATAGGAAAACCAGGAATTGAATGTGATTTATAATACTTAGAGTTCACAGGTAGCAGTGATAGAAATCTGGGATTTTAAAAAGCATCATTTAAAAAATTCTTAATTTTGTTAAGGAAAGAAAAGATACTCACTGGTAGGTCATAAACAAAATATTCCACATACACTTATCAGTCCCTGATGAGTGAGACCTCCTGCTTAGAGGCCATTGTTATTCATATTTAACACTAATAATCACCAACTGTGCACTTGAATTCAAGTCCAAGTTCAAAGATACAATGAATATCATCATTGTTACACAATATATTAAAATATTACCTTGTTTCTGAAGTTTGCCTTTCAATACAACCAATATTTGAGTATTTTGTACAAACAAAATATTGTGCCAAATGATAGTGGTGATTAAAAGATGTGTGGGACAAAATTCTTGTCTTCAAGGGGCTTGAGATTTACAAGAGTGAGAAACTGTAGTGGAGAAGGATAGCACGATGAGAGGGGCAAAGAGGCGTTGTAGGAATACATAATTAGAAAGGGGCACATTCATAAATAAGGTGGCTTCCTGGGGGAGGTAGCATCTAATTTGGGCCGTGAAGAAAGTGTAGACTTTTGACAAAGAATGAGATAGAGTGTAGAGCATTTAGGTAGGTATCTGTGACAAGAACACAAATGATAACAGCAGTGGGAAAGCTTGGGGTGTGTTTGATGGTTAATGAGAAGTCCAGGTGTACTGGAATACAGCAGAGTGGCAAGAGTTAAAGTTTGAAGGCTAGGCTGGGACAACGTGAGATGGGCAAACATAGATGCATGATTGACATAGAACGCAGCCATTCACAGACTCAAGTGTGGGTCTCATGTGTAGGACAGGCCTAAGTGATGGCTCCAACATTAGAAAGTCTGCATAGTTCTTTAATCATCCTCGTTGACAGAGCTTGTACAAAGGTTGTCATCATAATAATAGCTACCATTTGATGAATGCACAAGTGCCAGGCGTGATACAAGGTGCCTCATATACATTACGTACTTTAATTTTTACTATAATTCTGTGACACAGATATTATCTTTATTTTTACAGACAAGGAAATAGAGCTTCTTATGGAGCTTGAAGTTAAGGAGAACCAATACGTATCCGTCTAAGACACTTATTTTAGTTTATTACCTAGGTATCTTTGAGAAAGAGTGAGTTCATAAATGCTATGTAGTTACATACAAAATCATAGAACGTCTCCCACATGAGAAACCTAAGCCATTCTTCCACTCTGTAATGTCTGGTAATAAAATGCAAATGAGAACAGCAACAACAAGAATAAAATGGCCCACGGCCATTTAATAACCATTGTTAATAAGGAATAACAAGTGTTTTCTATAGAAAGAGGCTTATTAAGAATTGCGGTCACACTTGATATGGTCATCAGCCATTTTTCAAGATGCCACATTTCAAGCAGGGCTATTTATAATCCCATTTCTTGTGTATTTCAATCTCATTTTACAATGTGAAATTGCTAAGAGACATACATTTATCAAATGTGTTCCATAATATTCCTTGTTTAGCATTCTCTCAGTACATCGTAGTCTTGTTACATGATCAATATGAGAGCCTTCTCTCTAGATAAGGCAACTAATCTCCCCCTCCTGCCCATTTGAAGTGGGTGATTTAAAACCATTTATAAAAATCCCTCTGGTTACTTTTCTTCCCCATCCTCCTTCCTTATCTTCAGACCCTTTTGTAAATAAGCCTGTTCCTTGCTGTATGTGGCCTCAAAACATGAGTGCTTACTGGAACACTAGATTTAGTTAGTAGTTGTTTATATTAATGTAATAAGGTGCCCTTGGTTTGGTCTAGACTCACAAATTATTTTGAGCCTGAGATGAGGAAAGACTGGGAAACTGTTCATTAAAAATTATATGGAATGGGTTTGCTTTCTAAGAGGTTTGTATCTGTCAGGGTTCTCCAGAGAAACATAACCAATAGAATGTGTGTGTGTGTGTGTGTGTGTGTGTGTGTGTGTATGTATGTATGTATACAAAGAAATTTTAAGGAATTGGCTCATGTCATTGTGGAGGCTTGGCAAGTCCAAAATCTGATGGGGAAGGCAGGCAGGCTGGAGGCTCAGGAAACTCTGCTGGAGAATTCCCTCTTGCTCAGAGGAGATCAATCTTTGGTTCTATTCAGGCCTTCAGAGTGGATGAGACCCATTCACATTACGGAAGGCAATCTACTTTACTCAAAGTCCATGGATGTAAATGTAAACCTCATCCAAAAACACCCTCACAGAAACATTCAGAGTAGCGTTTTACCAAATATCTGGGCGCTGTGGCCCAGCCAACTTGACACACAAAGTTAACCATTACGAGGAGGAATCTATCTTTGAGGGACATTTTTCTCTTGTCCTGGAAAACCATTTTACAGTTTTATCTAGGGAAAATGCTGGTCTGGAATGGAGAGATTTGAAGCTATGTCTCCAGAGAACTGAACTGCTCTGAATTCACTTTTTAAAGGCCATCTCTACAGATTTTGCTTCCTTTTGTTTGTTTTCACAATCTAGATTTAGACTGTGTGTTTTCATTATTGCTTGTTCTTGGAAGGTCTGTCTGTGGGTTGTTTGTATAGGTAATGTTTTAAGCCATTGTTCCCTGGAGGTTGGGAGCTAAGGACGGGTTGTACCCCCTGGAGGCACTTGGAGGTAGTCTAGGAGCTGTGCGGGGAAGGACTGGGGGACGGAGGGCCTGGGACTGTGCAGTCCTTGTAAGTCACCCTTCAGGTTACTTTCCTCCACTATCGTGGAAACTTTGGTAGATCCGCTTACAAATAACAGCCCCTTGTCTGTTGTGCTATGGAAGATTAAGGTGGAAGGGCCCCACTAGAGTGGGAATAGTCCATGTGAAAGCTATTCCCTCAACAAAAGTATAGTGGATTCATGTTATAGATTCAATGTTTGTGTCCTCTCAAAATTTCTAAGTTGAAATTCTAACCCCTAATGTGATGGTATTAGGAGATGAGGTCTTGGGAGGTAATTAGGTAATAAGGGTGGAACCCTCATGAATGAGATTAGTCCTTATAAGAAGAGACAGAGAGAGCTTCCTTCCTTTCTTTGTTCTCTGGCACATGAGGATACAACAAGAAGATGGCCATCTGCAAATCAGGAAGCAGGCCCTTGTCAGGCACCTTGATATTAGACTTCCCAGTCTCCAGAACTGTGGGAAATAAATGTTTGTTGTTTAAGCCACCGGGTCTATGGTAATTTCTTCTAGCAGCCCAAATGACTAAGACAGAGCAGCAGTGGCGGTGACAGGTGGACCCAGCACATTCAGACATTGAACAAATCTTTACTGAGCCTGGACTCTGTGTGAGGGACAGCAGAGGGGCAGCTATGAATAAAAACAGAACAAAACAAAAGTGCTTATCCTCAGGAAGTCTAAATTCTAATGAGGAGATACAGACAATAAACACACAAATGGAAAACGTGTCAAATGGCTAATGAGTCCTGGAAAAGAAAAACACTATGTGAGATTAGTGTGACAGAGAGGTGCTATTTGAGAGAGTGTGATTTGAGTCGGCTTCTTTTGGGAAGAGGAGACATTTGGTAGAGACTTGAGTGACATGAGGGAACAAATTATATCTGGGGCAAAAGAGAACTGTAAGTGGAAAAGCACGAAGACGCGATAACGTGCCATTATAATAACGACATGGTGAAACAAGATGGCAGGGGCTCAAGCAGCTCTCTGGGTGGGAGATGGGGCAGTACTCAGTTCCCTGAGTGGGTACTGTGTAATTAATGGGGAAACCATCAGGGAAAGTCTTTTGTTTTGTACGTATTTGTAAATTTAAGCAGCTTCTTTCTTCCAGCCTTAGAAAGAGCAAGCTTAATGTTCAATCTAGAATCCTTTCTCTGTGCTTTCTACATTTCAAAGCTTCCTCCTCACTGCTATTTCCATTCTTGCTCTTCATTTCTTCAGCCAACTGGCCTTCAAACCTGAAATGTTGCGCCTGCTTGCAGTGGAACAAGAGCTGTCAGTGACCGGAGCAGAGATGGACAAGGCGCTGAGTACTTGACGCACTGTCCCAAAAGATTCTCAGAAAGGGCCTGGGAGTATTTTCTCGGGCAATAATTTACTATGATAAAGCTGGCAGAGTCTCACTATATTTTGTGTTATAATTAGAGTCAGTTATCCCCTCATTTTTGTACAATCATTTTTATTTCACAAAGTATCTTCATAGATACTATGTAGTGTATTCATTCTCCAAACTGAGCCTATAAATCAGGGCATTACAAGCCCAATTTACGGAAAAAGAAACTGAGACACAATTACCA
The DNA here is from genome assembly GCF_021613505.1 of Equus quagga. Lineage (NCBI taxonomy): Eukaryota > Metazoa > Chordata > Mammalia > Perissodactyla > Equidae > Equus > Equus quagga. Next base: position 22,023,267 of record NC_060288.1, on the reverse strand, counting down.
GAAGAGCTGGGATTATATCTCAGGTCTCTATAGTTCAATGACAGGGCTATACCACGATTCTTCTCATTTGTATTTGGGGAATTCAGTCAGATGGACAAATAGTTGCTTAATTTTTTCAGGAAGAGCTCAAAAGTGTGACACTCTTGGGGCTGGCCCTGTGGCCGAGTGGTTAAGTTCGCGCGCTCCGCTGCAGGCGGCCCAGTGTTTCGTTAGTTCGAATCCTGGGTGCGGACATGGCACTGCTCATCAGACCACGCTGAGGCAGCGTCCCACATGCCACAACTAGAAGAACCCACAACGAAGAATACACAACTATGTACCGGGGGTCTTTGGGGAGAAAAAGGAAAAAATAAAATTAAAAAAAAAAAAAGTGTGACACTCTTTATGTTGGGTTGTCAAAATTGTGTGTCAGCAAATCCTTCTGTGCTCGCCTGTCAAGTGTCCTTTTCGGGGAGTGGTGGGGGCGGGGTTGAAACATAATCCCTTCAGAGGGTCCAAGGTGTAATCCCATGAATTGGAGTCAGATTAGTTGATAATTGAATATGATGATCATTGCAATATCGTTATCAGGAACAAAATGCAGTAAATTTGTCATTTGTAGTTTGAACAATTCTTGAATTATACCATTATCTACTTAATAGGTCCTAATTTGGTTTCATTTTATATAATTTACCTACGAACACACTTTTAAGAAGTAAATAATTCTATAAGACTTGTCACAGAAAGCGTCAACTCCTGACCACTCTCCTCTTTCTTTTTCTTTCTGTAGGAACAACTCCTTTTCAACTCTTAACTGATTTTTCTCCATTATTTACTGCTGTGTCTCTTATGAACAGGTTTATATGGCTATGTCTTGATTCTTAACAGCTTTTTCCACTACTTCTTGATTTTCTTGGTTTTAGGTATTAACAACTGACTTCTCCAGATGGGAGCTGAGAATTAAACCCTGTAATCTCTTCTCGTCCTTCCTTCTTAATTCCTGCCCCTCCATCCTAATAAAGTAATAGGAGATGGTTGTGGTTAGATCACTATCAATATTCAGAACTTATAGTATTAGGACCATTTAACACTACTAACAGCTAAACCATGTAATATACATAATTTTTAAACCATTTTCTGCATATTTTTTAAATCACGAGAACTAATAGCTGTCTGCTTTTACCCTCAATTTAGATTTTTATGTTTTTATCACTAATCTACTTCCAAATTCTCTCACTGTTCTTTTTTTTATAGCATATTATTCTTGTTGCAGGGGTGCAACATCTTTTCTGTCCAGGTAAGTGGTACACTGAAGGGTGGTCTGGCCAGGTTCCTTCTCTGAAAATCCCCAACATCATTACTCTTGGACTTTATTCTCTTTTCTAAGATTCCCCAGGAAAGTCTCTTCGAATTCCCTGCCTGGAGTATATAAATCACTCCCGTTAAGAGTTTTAATTTATTTAAAAAGAATTTGTTGTTATTTTATTATTACACAATAGTACCTGTTGACAAAAATAAAATTTAGAAATGCTCAAATAGGTAAACAGATGTAAAATTTTAACTCCATCACTATAATAAAACAATTCTTTGTTAGTTGTGGTTTTTTTCTGCCTTGTCTTCTTTTTTTAGCGTCTAACAAAGGGGCTGTCACTAGAATAGCTATTGTCGTTAGTGCCTCTGAGTCCATTCTGAGTCCTAGAGCCCCTGTGGACCCCAGAGCGGAACCCTGCCCAGTCTTTTTGTGCCCTCCTCTCCCCTTCCAGCGCTGTATCGGACAATAATGTTCTGTTACAAGTTTTCACTAGAGTAGACATTCAAAAAATTTTGATAAAGTACGAATACAAAAATCAGTGTTACAGCAAAATACATAAATTGTGGTCAATACTTATGTGTGTAAAGGAAAAAATACATCTTAAATATTAATTTTGAACTAGATTGATATGCCAACAAATTGGTTTTGCAAAGCTGCTGTTTCAATGGAAGGCAATGCTTGGAAGGGAAAGCGTGTGAAGGATATTCCACAAAAGTGAAACGAACAGAAAATTATCAGGGAAGCAGAAGATACATCTATTTAACTCCGGTTGGTGGTTCAAGAGGATTTGCTAAGTGCTGTTGCAGATGGAAAGCTTCTTAAGTAGTGGGGGGGGGCTTCTTTCAGGTAACTCTCAGTCTGGAAGTTTTTCTCTTCCTTCCGAAGTATCCTGCAAGCAGGGAAGACATTCTGCAGACAGTGTCAGAACAAACTGTCGCCCTTATGCTACCAGCCCTTGGATGGATTTGTCATTGCTATTGGAAAGAAAAAAGTCCTGAGCTTTTGGCATATGATTGATTAAGGCATCTGAATATTTAGAAGTTTACATGGATTGAGAATTCTCTGCAATAACGCTTCAAAGCCCAATGCAAGGAAAGGGCTGGCTGGTATGAAAACTGCCAATTATTGAATTACACTGTCCAGTGTGTGTGTTTTTTCCACACCACCCAGCAATTCTCTGACATCAGCTGAGTGTCTTGCAATTCAATTCAATGCTGACACTGCCTATCTGGAGATAGTGCCAGATCCCACAGGTTGATGGCTCGGTCCTACAAGACTGCTGGCCTCTCCCTTCAGATGCCAGTCTCAAGCCTGGGTTGTCACCTGTGCTTCTGACCTACCGGCTATAGATTGGAGGTTCCCCTGAAACTTGGGTTTGATTTGCCAAAGCAACTCACAGAACTCAGAGAAACATTTTAGTCAGTAGGTTACTGGTTTATTATAAAGGGATATAACTCAGAATCAGCCAAGTGGAAGAGATACACAGGGCAAGGTATGGAGAAAGGGGCACGGAGCTTCCATGCCCTCTCCAGAGGCATCACTCTCCCCACATCCCCCTGTGTTCACCAACCCAGAAGCTCTCCAAACCCCATCCTTTTGGATTTTTATGCAGGCTTCATTACACAAGCATGACTGATTAAGTTATTGGCCATTGGTGATTGAACTTAATCTTTAGCTCCTGTCCCCTCCTTGGAGGTCAGGGAGTGGAACTGAAAGTTCCAACCCTCTAATCATGCGAATGATTCTCCTGACAACCAGTCCCCATACTAAGGTGGCTTCCAAAAGTCACCTCATTCACATAACAAAAGACATCTTTACTGCTGTCATCATTTAGGAAATTCCCAGGGTTTTAGAAGCTCTGAGCTGGGAACAGGGCTAAGACCAAATACATATTTCTTAGTATAGATCACAATGTCCCATGCTGGGATGGGGGCAGTGTGGAATTACAGCAAGGAGCAACAAATGTTGACAAACTAAATGAGACAAAAAATGAAATGAATGTTACCCTCAGCAAAATTATTTTTCAGCCTTCTCCTGGCCAAGGATTCAGAAGAGAACTTTTAAAAAAAACTTAACGATCAAGGCTAATTGGTTCTGATTCTTTTAACTTTGTTGCCTTCCAGGTTTGGTTCCTGGGTGTGGACCTACACTGCTCTGTTAGCAGCCACACTGTGCTGGCGACCCACATACTAAAAAATAGAAAAAGATTGGCACAGATGTTAGCTCACAGATGTTAGGGCAAATCTTCCTCGGCAAAAAAAAAAAAAAGTTCACTGCTGGAAAAAAATTAAATAAATAAATAAATAAATCATACTGGGAAAACTGGATATCCACAAACACATGTATGAAATTAGACCCCTATCTTATACCACTCACAAAAACTAACTTGAAATGGATTAAAGACTTAAATGTTAAGTCTGAAACCATAAAACTTCTAGAAGAAAACACAGGGAAAAAGCTCCTTGACAGCAGTCGTGGCAATGATTTTTTTAGATATGACCCTAAAAACACAAGCAACAAAAGCAAAACTACCATTTTGTTGTTGTCATTACGGTAAGAATGTTAAAGATCTACTCTCAGACTTTCAAGCATACAGTATTGTTAACTATAGTCACCATGCTGTGCCTTAGATCCCAGGACTTATTCATCTTATACTTGGAAGTTTGTGCCCTTTGACCAACATCTCCCCATTTCCCCCACCTCTCAGCCCCTGGCAATCACCATTCTACTCTGTTTTTGTGAGTTTGATGTTTTTAGATTTCACATGTAAGTGAGATCATATAGTCTTCCTCTGTCTGACTTATTTTACCCAGCATAGTGCCCTCAAGGTCCCTTCATTGTTGCAAATGTCAGGATTTCCTTCTTTTTTATGACTGAATAATATTCCATTATCTATCTATCTATCTGTCTATCTATCCATCTATCTCACATCTTCTTTATGCATTCACCTGTCGATGGGGACTTAGGTTATTTCCATGTCTTGGCTATTGTGGGTAATGCTGCAGTGGACATGGGGGTGAATCTATCTCATTGAGATAGTGTTCATTTCCTGCGAACATATGCCTAGAAGTGTAATTGTTGGATCCCATGGTAGTTACATTTTTAATTTTTTGAAGAACCTCCATCCTGTTTTCCATAGCGGCTGCACCAATTTACATTCCCAGCAACAGGGTACCAAGGTTCCCTTTTCGCCCCACCCTCCTCAGCACTTGTTATCTCTTGTCTTTTTGGCAATAGCTGTTCTAGCAGGTGTGAGGGGACATCTCGTTGTGCTTTTGATTTGCATTTCCCTGATGATTAGTGATGTCGAGCACCTTTTCATGTACCTGTTGGCCTTTTCATGTGTTTGTCTGTATATCTTCTTTAGAAAAATGTCCATTCCAGTCCTCTGCCCATTTTTTAAATGGATCATTTGTTTTTTTTGTTATTGAGTTATAGGAGTTCACGATATATTTTTTAATATTAACCCCTTATCAGATATATAGTTTGCAAATATTTTCTCCCATTCTATAGGTTGCCTTTTCATTTTGTTAATTGCTTCTCTTGCTGTGCAGAAGATCTTAGTTTGGTTCGGTTTTTTTAGGGGGAGGTTGAGGGCAGAGTAAGTGCGGGTCCTGATGGAGGGGCAGGGAGAGGACGGACTGGGATGCGAGGAACACCAAGGGCGGCTCAGAGCAGAGCCCACTCTTTCTGGAGGAAGCCGGATCTCTCGGGGGTCTCAGGAGTTCTATGGATGGATGGAGGACTCCTGTGATGAGAAGCACCTGGGTGCCCTGGGAGCCAGAGGCCCCTCCTCCCAAACTCATTGTATGGAGTCTGACTCACACCACCTATCACACAAAAACCCATGGTCAGGATGCCTCACCCCACCCCCCCTTAGAGTCACAGTGCTGGAGCACCTGTCCTCAGAGGCCAGACTAGGGGTGGGGGATGGGAATGAGCTCTGGCCCAGAGGCTATGCAGGGGCAGGACCACCCGAGGCCAGAAAGGGGGTAAACTGTGCATGCATGAGCTGCAAATCCATAGCCTTCCAGGAGCCAGATGGGCTCGATAGCAAAGCACTCAGCCTTCTGGTGCAGAACCATGCGACCCCAATCTGATGTCTGCCAAGGCCCCAGACCAGCAACCCTAACTCTCAGTCCCATCCTTGAACCACTCATTGATTTTCGCTTTTGTTGCTTGTGTTTTTGGTGTTGTATCTAAAAATCCTTGCCACGACTGTTGTCAAGGAGCTTTTTCCCTGTGTTTTCTTCTGGAAGTTTTATGATTTCAGATTTAATGTTCAAGTCTTTAATCCATTTCAAGTTAGTTTTTGTGAGTGGTATAAGATAGGGGTCTAATTTCATATGCTTGTTTATGGACATCCAGTTTTCCCAGTACTATTTATTTATTTTTATTATTTTTTTCTAGCAGTGAACTTTTTTCTTTTTTTTTTTGCTGAGGAAGATTTGCCCTGAGCTAACATCTGCGCCAATCTTCCTCTATTTTTTAGTATGTGGGCTGCCAGCACAGTATGGCTGCTAACAGAGTGGTGTAGGTGTGCACCCAGGAACCAAACCTGGGCTGCCAAAGCAGAGCATACTGAACTTAACCACTAGGCCAGTGGTGCTGGCCCCAGCACTATTTATTGAGGAGACTATCCTTTCCCCATTGAGTGTTCTTGGCCCCTTGTCAAATATTAGTTGACCAAATATGCATGGGTTTATTTCTGGGTTCTTGATTCTGTCCCACTGGTTTCTGTTCCTGTTTATTTGTCAAGACCATCCTCTTTTGATTACTATAGCTTTGTAGTATAGTTTGAAATCAAGTCAATCTCTTTATTTTAAAGTCATGAAGTTTCAGAAACGGTTAATTCAAACCAGGTTCTTATTTTGGGAAGACCAAGTAAAGAGCACACAATTAAGACTAAATCCTATTCACTTTTGATGTGCCTCAGAGTAGACTGGTGTTGATCTTTGTGAATCCTAGTCCCACAGGGTAGACACAATTGGGCTGCCATATTCCCTTGAACTTGCTCTCACGGTACTGATATCAGAGTATTCTTGTGTTAATGAACACATTGGACTCGCCAGCTCCTAGGTTTAATTCTCTGACGTTGGATGAGCTGTAGATTTCACTGGGAAATCTACTATGCACAAATAAGTGGGGAAACAGCTACCCTGATGTTAGCAAAGGTTGATCTTCTGAAAGTACCTGCTTGCCCACCAATGCTAAGTTCCCACCTCCCAGCGAGAACGTTTATCCAGAGAAGGAACCTGCTGGAATTGAGCAATATGGTCATTTTTTTGTGCGTGCGTCATCCTCATCTCTTATCAGAGGATCGATCAGATTCAGTGCTTTGTTAAGGAATAAAACAAATAGTGGCTTTAGAAAACTACTTACTGTCATTTTCTTTCCATTTCTCTGGCGTATCTCTTTGCATTTGAAAATCTCAAATAGGTTTCCTTAAGACCTTTGACTTATTTCTCCAATAAAACTGGAAAGGTTCCAGCTGTCATTATTTGCAATTTGGGGGCAAATGTCAGCCTCTTTTCTATCAGGAGGAAAATGTGCAATGTGGAAAGGAAGCTCACTTTGGTGTAGACTTATCCTAATCTGAATTGAAGGGCTTTTGTGACAAGTACTGAACTGATATTTTCAAAATTCTTTGACATCCTCAGATGAAAGTACAAATGGTAGCGTTATATTAAACAGACTTGCTTAGGTATTTTCAAGTTTTGATCCTTCTTGCCTCTAAAAGAGCAGTTGTAGCTGAAATGACATGTGTTCTTTTCAGCTGTGAGGCTGTGAATATTTTGGAATATTGAATATTTTAAATGTTAATTACACATGCGTATAATGCCTAGTTAAATCTTGAATGTATTTCATCATTGGAAGGGGAGGAAAAGTAAATACCTAATTCTGCCACTTACTCGACGGTTCAACAAAGCATCTTCTTAGCCATTGCCCTAGCAGAATCTGACTTGACATCTTCCAGAACATTGAACTTATTATAATTCTGAAATAAGAATTCCAATAGTATGGGATTGTTCCATTCTACTGCCCCTCAAATCACCCCAAGGTTTCTTGATGTATCTAGCTCATGACAGTAAACAGGAAAAAAGAAAACCACTCAGAAAACCAAAAGGCAGCTTTAGAAAATCTTGTACATTTTATCTTTTAAAGCCTTTTAATTTTTAGAGTTGAGAAAACTTGCCTTTTCTTCTCTTTTAAAGATGTGGTAAACAATCACCTTGACTCACTCAGAGGACCCTGAACGTATTATGCTAAGTGCGATCAGTCAGAGAAAGACAAGTACTGCATAATATCACTCATATGTGGAATCTGAAAAAGCCAAACTCATACAAACAGAAAGCAAAATGGTGGTTACCGGAGGATGGGTGATGGGAGGATAGGATAGACGTTGTTTAAGGGTACAAAAAACTTGCAAAAAGTAGTAAATAAGCCCCAGAGATCTGACACACAGTATAGTGAATATAGACAACGATATTGTATTATAATCACCAAACTTGCTAAGACATTAGAACTTAATATTCCCAACAAAGAATCATTATGTAACATGGTAGAGGCACTAATTATCACTACAATGGCAAGCATATTACAACATACAATGTGTCAGACTAATGTGTTGTGCTCCTTAAATTTACACAATGTTACATGTCAACTATATTTCAGCCAAAAAAAAAAAAAAAAGCGGAGCAATAAAAGAAAGAAAGAAAGCAATGCGACCCTCCCCTGAGAGAGATGGCAGAGATTTCAAAGGGTAAAATAATAAATGCCCAGTACAACTATATTCTAAAGTGAGATGTAGGCTTTCTTGCAAACAATGGACCAAATCTGTTTCTGCTGGCATTATCCTACGGCCCAGCCCAAGATATAAGATAGCTAAGTTGGAAAAAAAAAGTCACGGTCTTTGCTCCAAATTTGCCTTGATATGGATGTCTTCCTAGAGGAATCTGGCGTATTATCTACCACCGAAGGGTAGATAATTTTCATAATGATTTCATGGCAAAGAAAATAGTTACTTTCATGGAATAATTACTAAATATTAAAACCCCATATGATAAGGATTAGGCAATCCTTATAAAATATTATCCCAAGCTTCTTACTCTAAATGGGTAAGATTTCAGAGAAAGATGTGTTCAAAGAAAGGCTTCTTGGAGATGATAGTATTGGTCCTACCTCAAGCGTTGAAATTGATGTAGAAGCCTCTAGAATATAGTATCTAGGATGCCAGGAATTGAGGTGTCTGAATTTTTTTTTTTTAAGGAAGATTAGCCCTGAGCTAACATCTGCTGCCAATCTTCCTCTTTTTGCTGAGGAAGACTGGCCCTGAGCTAACATCCATGACCATCTTCCTCTACTTTATATGTGGGATGCCTACCACAGCATGACTTGTCAAGTGGTGCCATGTCCACATCTGGGATCCGAACCAGCAAACCCTGGGCCGCTGAAGCAGAACATGCGAACTTACTGCTGTGCCACCAGCCAGGCCCCTGAAAATTTAAAAAAATGTCAGTTTTAGATTTTATCTCAGAGAAAAGACCTGACTTTTTCAATGGAGAAAAATACTGTTTTATAGAAATCAGTTTTGAAGGTTATAGGTGTTTTATAAAAATGAGAGACTATGGCCAAATAATTCACACTAAAGTTGCTGATTCAGTTGACAAAGGTTTAATGAGTTCCTATTAGACACAGGGCAGTGTGCTAGACCATTGGAGTATATAAAACTGTACCTGCTTCTAAAAGCAGATAATTTAGAGGTGAATGTAGGTAGCTAATAATATTACAAATTAGTTTATGATACATGCAAATGAGAGGCCATAAAATCATAAAAGATGTGATAATTCTGACCAAGATATTTGTCAAGATTCATCAATTCTGAGAGCTACAGTACCTAGGAACCTGACTTAATTCTGAAAATCTTCACATTAACTATTTCTATGAAATTTAAAATATATGTTTATAAACGCATCAACGGCCACATGAAAAAAAACTCAGAACCTTTAGAAAGTTCAGGTAATAATAGAGAATGTCTAAGTCCTTAGGATAATGTGCTTTATTTTCATGAAGGTACAGAATCGTTTGTGATCTCAATAGTGGATTCTAGCTGAATGCAGCTACCTTTTTAAGTAGCCAGTCCTGCGAAAGATCTGCTTGCTGTGATGGGAACTAAGTTTCACAAGTTACTAGTGCTGGCTAGAAGTTGACTAGTGAAACTTATTCCAAAGACAAGTAATATGGTTATTTGGTGGTTTGTGGATGACATTGTGTTTTGAGAAACTATCACACAGCATCACTCATTGTCCCTAGTCTACACTGCCTCAAACCCCCACAGAGACCCTGACCTTGAGATATTCTTGTTGCACAATTACACAAAGAGCCAGTTGAAATTCACTGTTTTGGTGGGAAATAAATACATGACTGACAAAGTAGTAAATGAGGTGATCTTAATAATAGAACCAAATCCAGTAGAGAAATATTTTGCAAATCAAGTTAAAAAGTTCAATTTCAACTAGTTTTTAACAGACTTCAGTTTAATGAGGAGCAAATTAGAAAGAGCTCAACTTCTCTCACACATAGGCCATATCTATAAACGAATTTGATTATTCACTGAAGGCTCTTTTTAAGATATTTTTGCTATATAGAGAATGGGCATAAAAAACTCTCTGTTGCATACTGGATCTCCCTTTTTGTTGATATATGAAAGTTAGTTTTAGAGGAAATGTGATAATTAAATATAGAACCAAATACATAACTATTACTCAAAGTGAAAATTTTGCTTAAGGTAATGCTTCCTACATTTGGTCAGTCTAAGGGAGCATGACATCCAAACTGGCACATTCTCTGTAAAACTTTGACTATGAAATATATGAATCAGTAAATCTTCTTTCTCTTTGCGGTGTATATTCAAACACATTGATTGGCCACTGGTTGATGGGTTTTATACTTTGTTTGAGCCAGCCTTAGTGATCCAGGGGTTAAGATTCAGTGCTCTCACTGCCTTTGCCTGGATTCTTTCCTGGTCAGGGAACCACCCCATCCATCTGTCGGTTGTCATACTGTGGCAGCTGCATGTTGCTGTGATGCTGAAATCTATGTCATTGAATCTATTCAAATACCAGCAGGGTCACCCCTGGTGGACAGGTTTCAGTGGAGCTTCCCGACTGAGACAGACTAGGAAGAAGGACCAGGCCACCCACTTCTGAAAAAATTGGCCATGAAAACCCTATGAATAGCAGCGAAACAGTGTCTGATACAGCACCGGAAGGGGAGAGGATGGCTCAAAAAGAATGGGCAGGGTTCCTCTCTGTTGTACACAGGCATGCTAGGAGTCAGAATTGACTCAAGGCCACCAACAACAGTCTGTTTAAAAGAGGAGCACATGGAAGTACTTAAACCAAGAGCCATATTTTCTTCTTACTCACTGAGTAAGTCTTCTTACTCAGTCACTCACCAGATATGATTTAAGTGGTTGAATATTTGCATCTAGTTCACTTTGCTTACCATTTTCTACTTTCCTAGAGCAATCCTTTCCAACAGAAGGCAAAAAAAAAAAAAAAAAAAGAAAGGAAAAAAAGAATGAATTCCTGAAAAGGATTAGCACACGACCAGTTCGAAGCTTGCAAAATTTGAGTTCAAAATCCATTGTTGATGTATTCAGGGATAAGAGGTGAAATTTCAAGTCCTGAATTGTGGGTCTATTGCTGTGTAGGATATCTTCCTTTTGCCCCTCTAGATACTCTCCACCCTTCTGCACGCTGCTCTGGGCTCTAGAGTTGACCTCCTGGCTTCAGCTCATGGGTCTCTCTTGTCTTCAGGCTTTGTGTTGGGTCCAACCTATAGAGAGACTGGAAATCCAATCTATAGGGAGACTCCAGTCTTTATCGAGGCAACACTGGTTTATAACATTATATAAATTTCAGGTGTACATCATTGGATTTCGATTTCTGTGTAGATTACAGTAAGTTGGCTGCATCTCTCTATGTAGATCTCTCTCTCTCTTTCTCCATCTCTTGTGCCCTCTCAGGGTCTGGCTTCCACCCAGTACCCTTACAGGCCTAGGAATGGTAATGCAGCCCATCATTTCTATCTCCAAAGTACTACTCTGGCTCTTACAGTTTCCTACAATCCTTCCCTCATCTTATAAATAGTCCCTTTACTATACTTTTGGCAAATTTATTGCCTCCCCACTGACTATCTGATACAATTTTCAATCACAAAACTCTTGCTATTTGGCCAATGAGTTGATGACATTTGTAATGCATCCACTGACTGGGAGGTACTGATGCACTAATTTTTTTGCAAGATAATCAGAAAACTTATCCCCATTGTGGGATAAGGAAGAAAAACAGACAATTGTTCAAAAGAGTGAAATTCAGACATGGTTTTAAAAATTAAATTTAAGATTTTCGCTAAAAATCACAGTCATATGGTCTCATATATTATTTATTTCCAATTCTAAAAGCAGCTTGACCACACCCATGTTTCATGATTCACTTCAGTTCAGGAAAAGCAATTATTTGTACAAGAACACAACTTGAATCAAAGAAGCTGAGGGATATTCTGAAGAGAAGGAAATTAAAATCTCCCCAAATACAAATGTTTGCCATATATCTATACTATATAATTGTGATGTGGAGATATTGAACACCTGTTCAAAATAATTCTACACAAATAAAGTGATTTTGGGAGGCCATTCTTTATTTATCCATTGCCTGCAAAAGATCTCAAGAATTAGGACATCCCAGGCACATTTTAGAATTTTGGAGTTTGCTAAAAACCGAGAAAATATTATACACTGAGTTAGTTTGACATGGTCTTACATACAAAGTAATTCAATTTATCTTTGATACTAGAAAGGCTTTCTGACACTGCTCAGTTGAAAATCTCAGATTTTTTACTGAATGTCCCTTAGATCATATGACACCGAAATACAGATTTAAAAATATGTATCACGTATATAATGCATTTTTTGAACCTAATGAATGGGAACACAGTTTTAGTCTAGTTTTCATTATACTTTCATTGTAGAAAATTAAACAAATGAATTCACACAGCTCTCTCTGTGTATTCACAGCACTCTTGCTTCTCAGGTAGCAAATGAAAATTTAACTGCTCATGTCCTCCTCTTTAGAGGGAATTCAGCTGTATTTTCTTCTTGGAAATGAGACTGTAATGAAAACAAGATATTTTTCTTCTGCTATCTATCAAGATGAGGGCTGACACTGTCTAGAGCTAAAATAAGTAGTAACAGTTTGCTCTTGTGTCCGCAACTTGATGCAGTCTTTTCTTTCTTCTGTGGAAAGGAAACAGAATATCTATATCTTGCTGATGCCCGCTCGCTAGGCGGAGGTGTCTTTCGTAAGTACTACACCTGGCCCCACTGCTGCACCGCCCTGTGGAAATGTTCTTCCCTTGTTTGGAATTCCTCATCCCCTTTCGCCATGCACAACCAGCTCCAGATCTCAGTCTGGCAACCGAACCTGATATCCCCACAGACAGAATTTACCGTTTGATGTGTTGCCTCTGTATGTGCCACATATTTCTGTTATGGCCTGTACCACACTGCTTTTTTTGTGTGTGTGAGGAAGATTGGCCCTGAGCTGACATCTGTTGCCAATCTTCCTCTTTTTGCTTGAGGAAGATTGTCGTTGAACTAACGTCTATGCCAATATTCCTCCATTTTGTATGTGGGATGCCACCACAGCATGGCTTGATGACCCCCATGTGGGTTCGTGCCGGGGATCCGAACCTGCGAACACTGGGCCGCTGAAGTCCAGTGCTTGAACTTAACCATGATGCAGCCAGGCCGGCCCCACACACTGCATTTTTTATACGTCCTTTTCCAGATCTTACTGGAAGTTCATTTGTGGGGCTGAACTTTGTCTTTGATGATTAGCAAACTCCTTCAAAGGCAGTAATGCTGGACTATCCCACACTCTTCTGTTTCTTTTTTATTTGCAGAGAAAATAGAATAAAATGCATTCTCCTGGGTTTGTGACAACGAGCAATTTAACTGGAGTATAGTTCTCTTCTAAAATGTGAGCTAAAAGAGAGAAACTGCGTCTTGTTTGGGATTGTATCCCCAGCCAGTTGTGTGTCCATTAAGCATCAGTAAAGTTTGTTAAATAAATTAAGGAAAAACAAAAAACCTGTAACGTTTACCATATGTCTTGCTCCATGCTATAAAAGCCACCAAATTTTCTGCTAAAAACCCACAATTTTTAGCCGTTTGCTGACTTGTTCTTTCTTGCAAGCTTGTGCACATTTCCTCGGGGACAGAGTCACTTTTCTTTCAATGTATTTTTCTTTTTATATTGAAAAAAAAGGAATGCAATGTGTGTGTGTGTGTGTGTGTGTGTGTACATACAGTTTATCAGAAAGGAAAAACACTCTGTCCTTGATCGGACTGAGTTCACTGCATAGTTCCCAACAGTGGCTCAATGGACACAGGTTTCACCGGAATGAGCGAGCAAGCCACGTGGTCCATGGGACTTCTCTGCACGTCATCCCTTCTGAAGACTCTGTTCTGCATTACAGAGTATCTAAGAGTTCCTGCCGCCCTTCCAGCCAGCGAGCTGCTTTTTTCTTCCCGTCTAAACACTTCCTTCATGAATGCCCCAGGGTTGGAACGCTGGGCGTGCGGGAGAGAGTTTGTTTCCGAATTTATGGACTGTGCCTGCGAACAACTTAAGTGCCGCAGTTCTTCAGTCGACGTTACAGATATGGGCAAAATAATAATCCTTTTTATCATCCCACAGTCCATAAAATGAGTACCTTTTAATGGTGTGGGCATAATTAAAGGAAATATTAAGTTAATTGGACGGACACCGCTGTAAGATCTCAGTAGTCACTGAGCGTGGCCAAGGGCATTGCTTTGACGTTCTCACATCATATTTCAAATGATCGCTGCTGAGAGAACTTCTAAATATATTCTTAGCAAATGTGATTTCTTTCTTTCATTTCTTTCTTTCTTTCTTTTTTAAAAGTTCACCACTTCCACTGGGCCTTAACAATTACTTAAAAATGGTTTTTTTGGGGGGCTGGCCCCGTGGCGGAGTGGTTGAGTTCGCGCGCTCCGCCGCAGGCGGCCCAGTGTTTCGTTGGTTCGAATCCTGGGTGCGGACATGGCACTGCTCATCAGACCACGCTGAGGCAGCGTCCCACATGCCACAACTAGAAGGACCCACAACGAAATATACAACTGTGTACCAGGGGGCTTTGGGGAGAAAAAGGAGAAAAATAAAAAAAATCTTTAAAAAAAAATTATATGGAAAAGCTGTATTTATTAAAAAAAAAATGCTTTTTGGGGCTTCCCCATCATTTTTCCTACGGCCTTATTGAAAAATGTTTGCTGTTTTGCAAGGTTACAACACATGGAATGAAGACCAAGCATTACTTATTCAAATATATGTTTTCAGATCTTCACTTTTCCTCTAAATTCTCTGCTCTCACCAGACTTGCTATCTCCTGAAACCAACAGGGCCTATGATAACTTCCCAGCCACACCACTGTGCCCTTCTCACTCCAATCTGTTATTCAAGCCCCATCTTACCGTGACTTCCCAGATAGTAACCTACTAAAGTCCAGGTCCTCTTTCGTAAACTTGCTTTAAGCAGGCTTATATTTTCTTAGTATCTTTTATTAGCGTATCAGTCACCAATAAAATAGAAGAGGATAACGCTGACTAAATTACTAGTCATTTTTCATGGCATATCTGATAAAGTCCTTTATAGATAAGGAATTATATGCACTTAAACTGATCTCTTGAAACTTTCTTCAAAAATATTTTTCTGTCAAGTCTTCCATTATCTTTCCTTTCTCAGTGTCTGGATCACGTATAACAGACAGCATAAATTCCCCTTTCAGGGACTGCTATCTTCATGCTTCTCCTTTTATTTGATTCATTCCGTTTTATGGATTTTGCAAAGCTGATTTTCAGGTAACTCTCTGCCCCCGGAGGCTACACTGTGGATTTAAAATTATTTGAAGGTTTGAACTCTCTGGAGTCTACAGTGCATGTAGATCTGTTGCAGGCTTGAGGTGACTCAGTGCGGTTATGAGAATTGATGCCAGTGACTAGGTGCTGGCCCTACAGAATACCAAGGAGGTGGCACTAGATGGCAGGGAGTGTGACAGTGTTCCCTGAGGCTCAGTGATGGTGCCAGAGAATTCCTCTTCCAGGGTCAAGTGATGCTACTGACGCAGTTCCAGTAGCATGCAGCCAATTTTCAGCACTTCAGCATGTGGCTAACCCAGTCATCCCAGACCTCACATTCAGCCAAGGCTCTCTCTGCTCGCACTACCTGGTAGGGTGTTTGTATGTTCAGACGGTGTGCCTTGCCTTCTCTTCACACCGTCACCTTTCTAGATGGTTGCCTCTTTCATTTGCCTCAGCCCACCAGGCTTCTTCTTAGGGCTTCTCTTCCAAGCTTTGCCTCTTTAATCAGACAGTCATTCTCACCAACACAGTAGACTTCCTTTCCCCTTAAAATTTAATTGTGATCATTGAGCCAACGCTGGAGTATCTCACTTCACCTCCTCATCAATCCACTTTGTTCTTACACCAAACTTAAAAGGCTTGAGAAAGTTCCAGACCTATGTGGATTGATTGGACCCAGTAGCTCTGCGCCCTCCCTCAATAAGTAATTTGTAATCCTATTTCACTACAAAGACTCATGTCATCGCTAGAAACCCTGTTTTCCTAACATGCCAACCTGAAACCTGTATCTCCAGGTCTTACCTTTATTCTGAGTTTTACCCCTGCTACTGAATAAATGATGCCCTGTTATCACTTCAAACTCAAACTCATGTATAAATTCAAGCTTATCTTTCCTTTTAATGGAATGTATGAAGATAGAAGGATCCCATAATTTGAAGTTAGAAGACTTGCCTTTGGGACCTGGCTCAACTTGTTGCAAATTGTGTGATACAAGTTGTTGAAATGGGAGTGGTGTTACCAGAATTACATGTGTTACCATAACACTTTTGTAATTTTGTTTTCTTTCTTTTTATTCTCCCTGTCAGGGTTCTAAGTTGTCTATTCATGGAAATATCAAACATGTCTTTTGTAAAATATTGCTCTGATAAACTGCTTGCTCAAAGTCAAACTCGGTATAAAGTTAAGACCTACCTTATGCTTATTCAAATATATGTTTTCAGATCTTCACTTTTCCTCTAAATTCTCTGCTCTCACCAGACTTGCTATCTCCTGAAACCAACAGGGCCTATGATAACTTCCCAGCCACACCACTGTGCCCTTCTCACTCCAATCTGTTATTCAAGCCCCGTCTTACCTTGACTTCCCAGATAGTAACCTGCTGACTTCATTTAATACCTAATTGAAGCCATCGTACTACCTGGCATTTTGCCTTGTTTGTGGTCTAGAGGCCTGAATTGTGTTATTATTATTAAGTTGATTATTTTGTGGCCCCCTTGTTACTGCTTAATTTATTTCTAAGAAAGTCTTTAGTTTCTTTGTGTTGGTTTTCTGAAACATAAAAATGAGGAACATTTTATTTCTTTCTTTGTAAGTCTTCATAGCCAGCCCTGGTGGTCTAGTGGTTAAGATTTTAACTGCAGAAACCCAGATTCGTTTCCCAGTCAAGGAACCACACCACCCATCTGTTGGTTGCTTTACTGTGGCAGCTGCATGTTGCTGTGATGCTGAAAGCTTTGCCACTGGGATTGCAAATACCAGCAGTGTCACCCCTGGTGGACGGGTTTCAGTGGAGCTTTCAGACTAGACAGACTAGGAAGAAGGACCTGGCCACCCGCTTCTGAAAAAAATTGGCCAAGACAACCGTATGAATAGCAGTGGGGCACTGTCTGATATAGCACTGGAAGGGGAGAGGATGGAGCAAAAAGACGGGGCAGGGCTCCGCTCTGCTGTGCACAGGGTCGCTAGGAGTTGGAATCCGCTTGACAGCACTTACAAGCGGTCTCCGTGGGGTTTTACAAATTAATGAAAGCATTCTGAAAAGCTTCTTGGAGAAAGATTAATAAAGACATATATTGTTATATTTGGCTGTCAGTATTATTTTTCTGTTTATTACTATTACTTATCTCAATCTGTTTTTGAGAAATTTATTTTTTCTTGGCTTCTAAAAAACAATTCTTAAATGAAAGGTTCAAGTGTAACCAATTGCCATCGTAGTGTAGATGGAGTAAAACAAAACTACGTATGATGTGTAATTCTTTCCCACACGCATTTATGTTCCTTTCTTAAATATCGTAAAGAAGAAAGACAAAAAGAAGGAAAAGAAGAAGGAAAAACATATTAAAAAAACAAGGGAAGGGAAGAAATTCTACAAAGCAAATGATTAAGAATTTGTTAGCAAGTTTTCATGGAGTCATCTTCCCAAACTTTGATTTAAAGATAGAATATTTTATGATAAAACCATATATGACCCAGAAACCTAATTGCATCTTTAGTACTGGAAGCCAGAGGATGCAGTGATGTCTATCTTCTTCAACATGGTCTTGAGAGAAAAAGTAAGTTGCAGGCAAGTAACAACATTCAGTTTTTAAAAACCTTATTTTTCCCAAGATGAAGAGCTTTTCTACGTCTGCCAGCAAGTTTTCTTTTCTGGTGACCAGTGAAGGAATTTGGCAGTTTTCATAAACTGAAAAGCTATCGGAAGATATACATTTCAAATCGAAGGTCTATAAACATGATTAGGTTTATTTGAGCAAAAACAGCTTCACTTTTCTGAGTCCCTCTGGTCTAGGACTTGCGTTGATTTTGCGGATGAGTGGCAATGTGTTACCTCTTAATTTCTAGGGGGCCCTGATTCCTTCTGCAAGTAAAGTTCTATCATTCTATATGATAGTGGTTCTTAGCCTGGCTAGGTAATCAATACTTATAAGACTCTGATAAAAGCTATGAATTGTCTTCTCAGTAGAAAGTAAAGTTTCTTAAAAGATATGTATATGTATATAATTAATTAACTGTTTTATATTAATTATATGTATTTCTTCTTCTTCTCCCCCCTCCCCCTCCCCTCCCTCCTCCCCCCTCCCCCTTCTCCTCCCCCTCCCCCCTCCTCCTCCTCCTCTCCCTCCCCCCTCCTCCTCCTCCTCTTTCTCCTCCTCCTCTTCCTTCTTCCTCTTCTTCTTCTTTCTCCCTTTAAGCTGCCCAGTGCCTTACGCTGGGTAAGCAGCCATTGTGCAAGTTTCTGTGGCACTCAAACCCCACCACCAGTGTGGACCATGGAACCCAGAATCTGCAAAGGCCATCGTGTTCTCTGAGTGTGCAAAGATAGATGCTGGCACGTGGGCCAAGTTCTGCCAATCGAATCATCTCGCCTAGTCCTAGGACTTTGATTCTGGAGCTAGTGTGACAAAGAAACAGGGATAGCCTTGCATTTATCCTGTAGGCACAAGTGGGAATGGCATTCAATGTTCCAGACCAGTCATGGCTGTGTTTCCAGGGGTGAAATACTGTGTCTGCTCGCAGTGGGGTTCTAACCAGTCTCTTCCTGCGGTGAGGTTTTCACTATTGTTTTAGATGTTTTATTCCCTTGTCTTTATAAGTGATTTAGCTCTACAGTATCTTTCCAGTACATTTAGCAAACTCTCCAATATCCTTTCAGTAAATTCCTTTTTCTACGTAAGTTCACCTGAATTGGTTTCTGTTGTTTGCAAACATGAGCCTTAACACACAGAAAGGTAAGAAAAAAATTTAGCCTATAGTTTCGGTGTTTTAATGAGCCCTCTTAAGTCCACCCATGGATTCTGCCTCACTCTCTCAATCTAGCGCTGCTGGTGGTTTTAGGGGCTGTTAGGATGGGGGTGTAGCAGAGAGTCCTGTTAAGGACACCTGCTCTAAGGGGCATGAAGTTAATTGTTAAACAATTAGGGCTCTGAAAATCTCAATTTTCTCATTGTATGAATATAAGGTGAAAGGTCATGAGCTTACGCATATCGATTCTAGAAAGTCAAGTTTATTTAAAAAGCATGCATTTTTAATCACAATTATTTACTTTACACTTTGGTTTCTCTTATTTTTGACCTGATAAGCGGGGTTAATCTCTGTCCACTGAACCAAGTAAATCAAGGAGGGCCCTTCATGAATTCATCTTCTGTAGGATGTACTAGAGAGATTTTACTAGTGAAGAAAATAAAACAAAAGGGCTTACATACGGGTTATCAGTGTGCTCACAGCCATCTGACCCAGCGACTCTCCCTCACTGAGTCTTTTCATGAAGAATTTCAGGAGGCTTTACAATGTGAGCTAGTCTACCTAGTATATTCCACAAAGACAAGTCACACGAATTAACCTCAGGATGTTTACAGAGGAACAGATGGCCTGCAGTTGAACACCTAAGTTAATATATAATGAGCCTACTGCATACTTGCATGGTCAGTTATGGGCAAACACTGTTTTGCTAAATTTTTTAAAAATATAAATGACTGACACTTAGGCTAAGAAGATAAATAAGCAGTGAAGTGTGTGTGTGTGTGTGTGTGATGTGAAACCTTCTTTTCTCCAAAGTCATCAGTCTCTCCTAATAGAACTTATCACTTGTGAGGCAAGCAGTATTGTGAAAATTTTAAACAGAAGCAAACTAAGAAAGATGAAATGCAGAGAGTAAGTGAGCTGGGTGAGTGACGTCACTTCAGAAAATGGAGATAGAGGCAAATAAAATTCAGTTCTCTTGAACCCCTTCTGTGCTTTCTCTGGTTTTGAGTATGTAATCTCTTTCAAGACAGTCCAAAAAAAGTTCAAAAATAGGCTTTCCTTTTCCCCTTTGAGAGGCCAATTTCCTTTGAAACACAGAGACAAAATGTTTGTCTGCTATATTGTTTGTTTATTAAAATCCATTGTTTTCCCTCCACTTGCATTGTAGCTGAGTCTAGCATCATCTCCTTTCATGTTTGTTGTATTCCTTGCCTGTAGCCAGCAAAGTGACAACAGAGGCAGCCAGAGGATGCTTCTTATGTGAGCCGAAGAATTACTCATTCTAGACAGAATTTATCTTTAATGTTTCTGGAAATCTCCAAAGTAGAATCTATTCCCCAAGCAGGCATTATGTACAGCAGAGCAGACCTTTCTCTCTCAGGCTGGAGCCGAGCGATCATCCCCACGAGGGAGCGTTTCTCCATGAGAACTGAGTCTTCGGTTTCTCTGCTGTCAGGGGAGTTGTTTATGGCCATTTACACTTTTTGTATAATGAGGACACCTGTTTGCTAGTAACTGAATGGAGGGTATCACAACACAGGGTATTAAAAATAACATGGGAATACATGGCAGATTACATATATACACAGATAGATCTCTGTTCTTGGTAGCTTAAAGGACCGTAGCTTTTCTGAGTAGCTAAATTGACTTACAGATTTTCTAGTATTTGTAGCATTTCATTTTAATAAGCAGTTATTATAGTTGAATAACTAATTACTTTATAGCAGGTGTAATGAATATCATGGGGGTGTCATCAATTAAAGTGCTTTATCACTGCTTTTCCTGTGTCACAAGGTAATCAGCAAAGGCAGAGCCTAAAAGAAATAAAATAAGTTCCATTAGGGAAGGAAATTAAGATTTCATGTTCAGTGAGACTCCGTATGTTCGAATGCTACATCAGTAAACTAGCGTAGGCTGGACACAATAACTCCAGAGAAGCGATTTGTGTTCAATGAGAGACTACACAGAAAAAGATGATCTGAGTCAGCTCAGAGGCCTGTTTCTCCTGGAGGAGCCCAGTGTTCGGGTTCCTTTTCTCTTCTAGCTGGTTGGCGGACCATGTAGAGAAGGAATGGCTTTCTTCAGTCTTCATTTGTGACTGTGGTACAGAGGACGTGACTGAGAAATTAAGATCAGTTAAAAATGGGAAACTTCTCATTCTTCTCTGAGTCTATCTGGAGGTAATATCGGAAATTAACGATGAAAATCACAATGGGAAGGTATTGATTTCTAAAATGTCTGTAGCTCGGGATGTTGATTCATATCCTTTTTAGAAGAAGTCAGATGAACTGTGATGGGAATTTACTAGTCCTCCAGGGAAATTGATAAATATTGTAAAACATCAAAAGCAAAAGTAACAAAGTAGTCAAAAGACTTAACTCCCAAATTACCAACCCTCTCTTTGATTACACATATATAGGTAATCATATATTTGAATATATGTAATCACATATATTTGAATACATACTATCATATATATTTATGTATGTATCTTAATATATATACATATATATTTTTAGAAGCAGTTGACAGAATCATGGAATATTTCAAATATTAGAACTTATAGGAGGTTTTAAGGATTACATTATCACATTATTTATTACTTTATTTTTGTAATAAAAAGATCTGAGGCCAGAGGATTGAATTGACTTGTCCAGTTCCCATAGCTACGGCCAGGGATGACACCTCCTTAAAGTACAATAATGATATTTGCACATAAATAATAATCTTTCTATCTCTCAACTTTGAAACTTCAACTTAACTCACACTGAAAAAAGAATTTTAGTTTGGCCTCAAATTTAATCTCTTTATTTGCCAGTATAGAGGGTATTTGCATCATCAAGAAGAGTAAAAAGTTAATCTAAACTGCTTTTGAACTTTATTTACTAGTTACTATAAATATTTTGACCTTCATTATCTTGCTGGTATAAGTGGGATCATATTAACATTGACATCCACATCTAGTTGGCTCCAAATGCACACCTGCCAGGCAGAACTTCAGGGCCAATACCGTCGCAAGTGCTCTCAGGAATCCCCAAAATGGCGAGGACTTACTCAGGAACACACCTCTCAATGTTCTCTTCTTCCAGATTCTTCCATCTAGTACTTTTCATTTTTCTGCTTTCTCCCTTCACTCCCTCCTAGCCCCCAAAAGCCTCTCCGTTTTTCAGAAAATACAATAAGGCAACGTATACTCTCAGAGGAGAGTGTTGTTCATCTGTCACCTTTGAAAAAGCATTGATCTTGCATCTTCACCCAGTCAAGATGACATTTTAAGAATATTTTGAGATATATTTTACTTTCTGAGAACTGGAGCAAAAAATTGGTCATCCTTACTCTAATCACTTCTGTTTGTAAGAATGATGAAGATTTGTGTGGTTTGGCCAAAATATTGAGACTCCATTAAGAAATAGTCTCTCTTGTTATTCAAATAAAACCCAGCTCTGGAGCAACCTTGAAAAGAATAAATTCAGTTTGGTCTGTGTTTCTAGCGCCTCTCTTTCTATAGATTCCAAATGGACCTCAAAACTTTTTCTGTGCCTTTGACACAGAAAATGATAGTTGGCAGTTGATGGTCATTAAAAAACCTTCTTGGAATGCTGCTGTAGCACTGGGCAGCCATTACTGTCATGTTGTGAATGAAAAAGGTAGAATCATAGCATTTTAAAAATGCAAGGGAACTTAGAAATAATTTTGTTCAACTCCCTTGTCTTATAGATAAAAGTAGTCAAGTAACAATTTGTCATTTTATACCAAATTTAGAAGCTTGCAATATTCTTCTATAAAATGAAAGCATACAATCAAATAAGGCACTATTCCTTGCTGAGACACTTTATCAGAGCAGCACATTTCTATTCCGTTTAACCATTGCACTGGTGTATACAGTGGTTATTCCCACCTTTGATTTATAACAACCCCAGGTGTATTTCAGACTCCTTTCACGCAATTATTGAAACACCTCAAAATAATTCACATTGTAGTAAAGAACTTCACAAAAACTTTCACAGGAAGGGAATATTTTGCAATAAAGTAAGGTTAGGTAGATAAAGCAGCTCCTAAAATTGTAGGATTCTTAGAGTACTGATAAAATTGCCTGAAAACAGTACGAATATCTTGAATGGGAGAGGGGGAAGAGATCAAAGATAAGAAAACTGACAATGTTTTTATGGATAAATGCAATAAGATTTAAGTTTCTGAAAATTCTATCAGTATGTTCAAATTCATTTCCAACTCAATTGATTGCCTTGTTTCCCTTGTACCGTGTTAACCCAGCCTTGGATCTTCATGGCTCCCCAGTGAATCTCCAATTCCTTGCCCTTCCTGAGAGCCATCTGTTGTATTTCAGTTCCCACTGGTTCTGATCTAAACATTTATGCGTGAGTTCATCTTGAGGAGGGACTGTGTCTAATAAATCCCTGGAACTCTGTACCGCCCAACACGTAGTTACTAAGTTTATTTTTCTCAAGGTATCTTCTCTGTCAAAGGTTGTTTTACCGGGCCAATTTAGCTGAAGCTAGTGTATTAATTTTTTCTAACTAATTAAAACCTTTAAAATGGTAATAAAAGCATTGGTGGTCATTGAGAGCCCAAGATGGTAAGAGCTCTTTTCTCAGGGGTTGAAAAATCTCTAAACAAATAAAATGGTTATATGAATTGAAAATATTTATACAATATTCTTCCCATGAGTCAAATTCAGACAATGGAGATCCACCAGAGTGATTGCATTGACATAGTTTATGTAAGGGCCATCAAGGTACCATTGAGTAGAAGCAAATTGGTTATAACTCACTTGAGAATGTTCTGGGGCCTGCATTCATTGTCTTCTGAAGTTGACTTATAAAATCAAACCAGTATCCTCCTGGACATCTTTAATAATGCATTCAAGCAGGCATTTTGCCAAATCCCTTTGAAACAGTATTAAATAGAAGGATATTTTAAACATTCATTTTGATGAATGGCATGTAGGTAACGACCTTGTTCAATTTACAGAGACTAGTGCACAATAAAAGCATCAATTAACAGAGAATTTATTATAGTAAGATGGAAAGATGAAATTCATTTTTGATACACTGGGATATTTATTTATTTGCTTCAGTGTGTTATTTCAGTTTTAGACAGGTTTTTTTTATGATTATGAAATTAATACCTGTTCAATGTAGAACATTAGGAAAATAGAAAAGACAAGAAAAAATAATAAAAACTTAACTCAGCTCTGAAAAATAACCACTAATTCTATTTTGGTCTAAATGCTTAAGATAAAATGTAGAGATATGTATTTATTTTTTATATTTATTTTTGTATTTATTAATTAATTTTATTTACAAATTTCTGTGTTTTTTACTATAAAATTAAGATTAAACAGTACATAATATTGTATAATTGTATAATACATTCTTGTATAATTTAAATGTATGCATTTAATGGAAGTATTAATTATGTGTGGAGTATTAGTTATATGTAAGCAACATAATTTATTTCTCTAACTCTCTATAATTGGGCGTTCATGTAGTTTCCTTTTTTTTGTTGCTATTATGAGTGATTCTTTGATGAACATTTGTGTACTTAAATCTTATTAGTTCCTGTTTAATTATATGAAATTTAAGCACACCAGAATATGATTACATCTTGTGTCAAATTCCTAGAAACATACTTTTGGAAAAAGGAAAGGGAGAATTGTTAAATACTCTTGCCGTAAAGTGTCAGATTGTTCTCCATAAAATTTGATCCAATTTTTACTTACGTTATCAGTTTAGAAGAATCTGTTTCCTGCCCCTTAATCAATTTTAGTAATATGTCATCATTTTACAACACATCTATTTCTATGAGAGAAAAATATTTGCTGCCAATATTATACTGTCTAGATCTTATTTTAGTAAGGCTTTTATTTTCCCAAAGTAGTATTTGTGTGTATAATTTATAGGGAATTGTGGTGGTTCCTACTTCTCTTTCTAGTCTCATATGGGAATGATTTAAAACAAATATTTACTGAGTGGCTACTATGCATAATGCCTCACTGGGATGGTAATGAACAGAAATCTCAGATTTGTGAAAATTAGAAAATGTGTGTGTAATTAGGTATCAGAATTTGTCTATGATCTGGAAGGCAGACTTCTGGATATATACTGGGGATAGTAGCCGGTCTACATGTGAGCACAGGTGATATTTAGGATTTGGAATACCTGGGACAGCACAGGTGTAGACCAATTGGAAGGGACATGGGCTGTGGCATTGCAGTAGAGTCCTGGAGGCCTATTTGTGGCAGGAATGAACCTTTTGGTTGTTGGATAGAGGTAAGCTGAGGGATCATGGGGCAGAGGCCTGTGGGAAGCTCAGTGAATATGGAGCTAAATCCTTATAACAACCCTATTTTTCAGGGGTGATGTTTGTAATGCTTACTGTTATTGATTATTTTTCATATTCTAGAAAATGACATTGGATAGTCTACTCATGAAATATGTATTAAATTAAAACACTGTGTATGTATTAAGTGAAAACATTTGTAGGTTTCAATAATTTAAATTTCTGTTTTCTTTGCAGGTTTCTCTGCCACTCTAACTCTCAGTCATGTAAATATCTTTGTAACTTCTCTTCAGTCCTCTTTTACACCAAATAAAATGGTCAACTTAGATGCCATTCACCTTTAGCCACTTTGGCACTATAATCACGTCCTTTGTTCTGAAGCTGACTTCATTTTCAGAAGTTGGTATTTCTTTAGATGGTAAAATATGAATAGTAATTTTATCAACATGGTGAGTTTAGAGATGTTCTCTGGGGCTACAAATGACTTTTGTTATTATAACTTTTAAGAACACCTAGAAAACTTTAAACTACCAATATATATAATTAATAATGTATGTATTTGTCAGCTGTCGTCCCTGGGGGCCTTTCATAATGACATCTTTCTTTCTGGATAGCAATTCACAAAGCAGTTGGCATTCACTACTTTTACTTACGGCAAAAATCTTTCGAAGGAGGCAATATAACTCACATTTTATAAATAAGGAAATTGAGGCTCAGAGAAAATCTATTTGCCTTAACGTACACAGCTTAGTAGTAGCCTTATCAAAGCTGAAATTCTGTGATTTTCTTTGCTGTATATCTAATGTTCTTTCACTACCTTCCACTACCTTACGCGTTTGCTTTTTTTTTTTTTTTAAGTTTTTAGTATTGACTACAAATAACAGTTATAGTTAGTTTGGTTTTAAAAGAAAATGTTTTAAAGGGCTTTATCAATTTTTAATAGACTAAAAGCCTTTGCCTTTCAGGATGTAGTAAAAACTCTGAGTTACATAAATGTTGATTAGTTAGGTTCCATATTGAATCATAGTCTCGATTGACAAAACGGTATTAATGCATTCTAACGCTCTTATTGTACATCCCATTTTCATCAGCAAACCTGAAATGTGTCATGTGGTACAAACTCCTCTAGGTATTTGATAGCCCATGGGGCTTTGTGCTATGCATCTCACGACTGCCTCCACCCTCCAACTTCCAGAAGCAGCTGCCTTATAAATGATAGATTTTGCATCACAGAAGTCAATGGCCACATGTCCACTTGGATTTTAATAACTCAGGACTAATCTGCTAGGATTGCAGTGGACAGGTCCACCTTAGATGCCAAAATAAGAAAAAGGTAGATGAACGGGATTAATTTGGTTTACCTAGGAATATTTTAAGTAAAGGTTGAAACTAGTCTCTACCAGTTCCATTAACCAGTATAAACACTGCAATCCCAAGGGAAATATCAGGTACCAAAAACAAGGATTTGTTTATTTTCTTTCCATGGAGGGTAAAATATAGGCTCTTTTGCAGTTCAAGAATCATATGCTCTACAGTCATGCATCACTTAACGACGGGGATACGTTCTGAGAAGTGTGTGATAGATGATTTTATCATTTTGTGAACATCATAGCGTATAATTACACAAACCTAGATGGTGTAGCCTACTCCACACCCAGGCTGTATGGTACCAATCTTATGGGACCACTGTTGTATACGCAGTCCATTGTTGACAGAAACGTTGTCATGTGGCGCTTGACTGTGTATCTATAGAGTATAAAATATCTAGTAGAATATAAAATATCTTTTACCATTGTGATGGTTAATTTTGGATGTCAACTTGACTGGGCCAAGGGAGGCCCAGACAGCTGGTCGAACATTGTTTCTAGGTATGTCTGTGAGGGTGTTTCCAGAAGAGATTAGCATTTGAACTGGTGGACTGAGAAGAGCAGATAACCCTCTGCTCCCCGATGTGGGTGGGCACCATCCATTCGTTGGAGGTCCTAAATAGAACAAAAAGAAGGAAGAAGGTTGGATTCGCTTTCTGCCTGACTGCTTGAGCTGAGACAGCGATCTTCTCCTGCCCTCAGTGCTCCTGGTTCTCAGTCCTTCACACTCAGATTGTCATCTACAGAACTGCTTCTACCATTTTCAGGCCTTCAAACTGCACCACCAGTTTTCCTGGACCCCCAGCTTGAGGACAGCAGATCGTGGGACTTCTCAGCCTCCATAATCACATGAGCCAGAGATTTAACATAAGGTATTAAGGCACTTAATAGAAAGTATTTAGTTAATATATATTATATGTTTATATATATATATATTTATATATATATATATATGTCCTATTTGTTATCTTATTTTTTCTGTTTCTTGGAGAACTCTGCCTAATACAACCATAAACATCCTTATTTGGTGGTTGTGCTGGGCTGAACAGTGATCCCTCCAAAAATGTCCACATTTTAATACCAGAAACCTGTGAGTGACCTTATTTGGCAAAAAGGACTTTGTTGTGTGGGGGATCAGAATTCGTAGCCCCAAAATATGTCTCTTTGGCTTGATTATATTTAAGAACAAAAGACTCAGAACGAAACTTTGGCCTTCCCTGCAACTGCCTAAAAGAATTTAGGATAGAAGGCCCGTTCCAGGAAGGAACTAACACCATCAGGTAACTATAGTATAATATAAACTAGGTGTGATGGACAGAGAGGAACCTAACAAGGGCCTTTTAATCAAAGTCCTCTCCATCACTCATTGTCTTTGCAAGGCATGGTCAACATTTGTTTATTAAACATTTGCTTTTGCATCTCCATTAAATTGTCTTCCTCCTCTTTGAAGTCCCAAACCACTACCTCCAACATCCTCCTTTATCCTTAGCTGAAGATGATATTTAAGGTAGTGGCTTCTGCCATTTTGGTAAGTTACTCAGATTTTCTGGGTTTCTCCCATGTAAACATGTTACTAAACTTTGTTTGATTTTCTCCTATTATTCTGTCTCATGTCAATTTAATTCTTAGGTCAGCCAGAAGAACCTAGAGGGTAGAGGAATAATTCTTCCTCCTCTACAGTTGATATGACAAAGTTAAGGATCTCCATATGCGGAGATTATCCTGGTTTATCCCATGGGCCCTAAATGTAATCACAAGAGTCCTTATCAAAGAGAAGAAGGGTGAAATTTGATTACAGAAGAAGTCACTGTGATGACAGAAGTAACACATTAGGTGCTGGCTTTGAAGATGGAGAGGGGTAGTGGCCTCCCGCCAAGGAATGTAGATGGCCCCTACAAGTGGGAAAAGGCAAAGAAATGGGTTTTCCCCTAGACTCTCTAGAAGGAACCAGCCCTGCTGACACCTTGCCTTCAGTTCAGTGAGACTGATTTTTGGACTTCTGACTTCCAGATCTGTAAGAGAATAAATCTGTATTGCTTTAAGCTACTAACTTTACAGTAATTTCTTACAGCAGCAATGGGAAACTAATATAGTGGTGAAGCCTATTCTGGACTTAGTTCTCTTCTCTCCTGATAAAATCCCTATACTCTGTGTCTCTAAAGTATTTCACATGATGCGTTTACTTCCAGACCTCCCACTCCCATAATTCTGAGAGGTCACCCCTTACAGGAAGGGAGGTGGGTGGGGCCAGGCGTAGGTCCTGGGGCTTGAGGAAAGTCTCACTCAAAGCTTCTGGAAAGATTCCAGGGGGAGGCAACTGAGGATGTGTGGATCTGGCTGAGCTCTAGGCAAGCCTGCCTATGAGAGCTAGACATGGTCTTTCTCTTCAGAACACAGTGTTCAGGGGTCAATCCTCAGGAGGGAATGATCCAGCCTGGGTCTTGGCATGTGGTCTCCTGCTCGCTCACACATCAGTATACATAAGCAGATGATGGATAAACCAAGAAGAGAAGGCACATTCTCCAGTGAAATATCCCTACAAAGTACAGTAAATTCCAGAATCATTTGATCAAAGGAGCTAGACATCCGGAAAGATGAAGCCCAGAAATTGCCCAGGGAAGGAACTCAGCATAATTTTAATGGATAAGAGGTAAAAAAAAAAAAAAAAAAGAGTTGATATAACGTCTGAAATTTGGGAACCTATGCTCTATTTACCCTGTGCAGCATCCTTAGGCTTTTCACAAATTGGAACCGACAAAAGAATGCCAGCCATGAGCCAGCTGCTCTCTTGGCAAGCAGGCTGGCCCCAAAGAGGCTCAGTCATATCAGGGTGGAAATATCAACTCTCACTTCTTTTTTGGTGGCTTAAGACTTGGTAAGTTGTTTCCTAAACCAGTAAACCTAAATGGCAAGGCCAAAGACTACATTTCTGGATCATAATCTGCTTACCCCTGGGTACTCTGATCTTGGCTTGACTCATCTGCTACCCTGTCTTGCTTCCCTTTGAGTCATAATGTACTCGAGGGGCTCTTGAGGTGTCTCTGCTGTGCCCCAGTGATTTATAGAGATTTCAGGACGGAGGGTTTCACCTTTGCCTCACCACTCTCTTTTTCCTTTGAAAGTGAGCTGGGAACAAATTTAACTGGCATAGTACTCAATCATTACTCACTTTTTAATCTCCTGAGAATTGCGGACAGTTAGCTCATAAGGCTGTAGGATGAGTTCTTTCTTGGAAGATCCTTGTCTCTTTATTCGGATAAATTTCACGGAGGCAGTTCTGTGCATCTTTCAGACCTGGGACAAAGTGTTTGAGTCCTATGTAGTCATTTTCCAAGAAGATTCTCAGTCTGATAGGTGTAGCCTTCTATTGGGCTCTGCTATCAGTGTGCCAGGTTTGGCCAGAAATGGACACGGGGAGCCGTAGTCTACGCTCAAGCTAGATTCCATGTATAAGAAGGATAAAGCACAAAAAGGATTTGAAGCAGCTATGCCTGCAATGAACACTGGGTTTAGTCTGTGACTGAGGCAGCTCAGGGGCACGAGGTACTGTGGGGCGCCTTGGAGAAGGACTTTGAAGCACAAGGTCAACACCTCCATTTGATCCGTGTTATGTGAGACATCATCCAACACTGTGTTTTCACTCAATGCTCTGATTTTGGGCTGTTTCTGCATCTTCATCTCCTATTACTGTCTCCTGCTCATTGACAGAGAAAGGAGGCAGGCAGGTGAGAAAAAGCATGGGCAGAAGGTGAATGAAGGGGTAAGGATGAGACTGACTTCTGGGGAAAGTTCTTATCATTAAGTAAGGTGCTGCTAATTCAGGTTGTACACGCAGCAGAGAGGGCAAGAACCCAAGTGGATATACCGGATGTTTCCAATCTGTGGATCTTAGGTCCCTGGGTATTTGGAATTACTGCCAGTGGTTATCAACCAATATGTACCAAGAATATTGTCATTGCTTGTAGATTGAATAAATAATACACATTATTTACTTGTGCTACGACTTTTCAAATATTACAAACTGTAAATTCATCTTTAAATGCTAATAAATTCATATGAATTTATTACTGCTCTGTTTTTCATCTGTTCCTCAGTATACCACAGTAAAAGAAATAGTACCATCGTGTGGGCATTGGAAAACCAAGGAGCTTTCTTCCTTCAGTTTTGTAAAAATAGGAGGAGGCAAATTCTGACACCTTAGAGGAACTAAATGTTTTGTTGGATAAGTGGGGCCATAACTTTCCCAAAGACAATAGATATTCTGTCCATACAATATAACCCTGTCATTGGATAGATTTGGTTCATTCATGAAAATGTGCATTTGGGAATTAGTCTATTTTATTTCTTTCAAAACCAGTTTTTTTGTCATCAGGTAAGTGTGTCTTTTAAAATTAAAACATAAACATGTATATTTTTCCTCTTAGAAAAGTGGCACATATTTTAAAAAACATATGGACAAGAAAAAGGGGGGAAATCCTCACATTTCTACCACCCAAGATATTTACTATTAATATCTGGTGTATATCTTTCTACATCTTTTAAAACATATATGCTTATATATATTATTTAAAAAAAGAATTATTTTCTATTTATAAACTGTTGTCTTTTGTCTTCCATTTACCAACTTAATATCTACCTCTATCCGTGAGAAGACACGTTGTTAAAATTTGGAATTCCCTACTAAGTCATTTTCACAGGCATCTGTGGTTGAGGTAAATCCAGTTTTTCAGAGAGCAGAAGGGAATTCTTGTGTTTCTCTTTGAAATCGTGCCTGGAAGGTATGACGAGTTAATGTGACTGCACAGATTTTTTTCCAACACAGCTTCCTCCCAACTAAATAATTATGATTTCTTTCCTTATGCCACATGTTCTCTTGTGCTTTTTCTTCTTTGCCTGTGATTAAAATCTCTTTAATTAGGAGCTAGAGAATTTACTCTAATTTAGGATTCATTTAAAATTCACTGGGCCTGGACTTAGAATTTCACTGCTTGTGTCCATGAACTCGGGTGCTTTTAACAATACTTAGCTTCCCATTTCTAAAAATAAAAGCTTCCTTAAAAGCTATTAAAAAGGCCCTAAGGAGTACATAGATATCAAATAGCACTCTAGTATTTCGCAGATTTTAGTTTAAATGAGATAGAATCATGTGAACTAAATTTCCTTTAATAAAAACAGAAGCTTGCAAATTACAGACTCTGATGTTTCCATGGGCTAGAACCTAAGGAAGGGCAAATTACATCTTCACAGGATAAATTTTAGAATGAAAGATCAAAGAAATGGACTCAGGGGAGATTAACAAAATTTAAATTAAAGGCTCAGGAAATAATATCCATAGAGCAGCTGACAGAATTGTACTTACCGCCTTTGGTAAAATGGCTGTTAGCGATTAGAAACAGTGTTTAAAATGGTAAGTATGTTCTATGTTGGAAAGTGACCAGCTGTTAACAGATGCGGCAGACAAACAAGAACTGAACACCTTAAAATACTTAGGTAATATCCCTAAAAGGGGATTTTTAAAAAAATCAAAGTCATTTATTAGAAAGACAATGAATTTGATGGAAAGTACATTGGATCAGCTGGAAGTCAGAAGATCTGAGTTCAATTTGGGCAACGCCACTGACTCACGATGCAATCCTTCACAAATCCTATCATCTCCCTGGATGAGAGTTTACTGATCTTTAAAACAAAATGATGGAATGAAGAGATCGCTAATATTCCATCAGCCCTGACATGCTCTCCTCATGGTAACATCATTCTTATCAATGTGGCAGAGACTGTCAGTTGCCTTCTCCAATATCCATCTTTCCTTTCCTCTTTAGAAACAAATCCTGATACTTTAGCTGGGCATAATTTTTTTTCTAGAATAAAAGACTACGTTTCTCAGTTTTCTTGTAGCATAGTGTGGTCATGTAACTAAGATCCGGTATATGAAGTGGAAACGGATGAGTTGCATAGGACTTTGGGAAGGTAGCTTAAAGGGAGTTGACTCAGCTTAACATTTGTGAGACGCATAAAAGGGGAATATTATTCTCCTTTAGACCCACACTCAGATGTGCTGGCTTAAACTGTAGAAGCCACCTTGAACTGCCTGCTGACTTTGAGATTGGAAACCATTGTACAGGCAATGGAACAATGATAACATCCTGGGTCTCCCTAATGACACCAGAGTCACCATATATGTCCTGGAGGCCTGCTCTGTGCTGCCTTTATATGAGAGAGAAGTTCATTTCTATCTTCTTTAGACACTGCTAATTTTTTTTTCTGTTAAAGGCAGCTGTATTGAATTCCAACTGATGCAGTCAATAAAATGTGATTACTTGTTTTAAAATAACTGGAACTACCAATTATTTTGCACTTAGGAGATGCCAGACACTGTGCTAAGTGTTTTATGGCCATTGTCTGATTTGATTTGCACAATAAGAATACTTATGAGGTAGGTATTATTATCTATAATTTACAAATGAGACAACAGAAGCTTAGAAAGATTAAATAGTATCTACAGCGTCATGTAGATCATAAGTGACATTGGATTCTAAACCAGATTGAGGAGACTCCAAAATTCTTCTGTCAATCACTATCATCAGTTTAATATGGTCATTATTCCCTGCGGGTAAAAGATGGACAAGGAGCACAATGTTAGCTAATGTTTCTAGAGAACCCTATGGAATTATCAAGATGTAGACCACATTAAGTCCAATCTGTTCCCTGAACAAGATGAAGAAACAAAGATCCATCCTGCCTACTGCATATCACAGACAACAACTATCCCCAAACCTTATCTAGGTTACCAAACATTTTACCTTTATGAGAGATTTTTTAAATGGAAATAATACCTAATATCAAAGATTGTGTTGGGGATTAAATATGATGATATATTTTAAGTTCATAGTAGAATACCAAGTTCACAATAGCTTCCAATAAATGGGACCTAACAGCATCATTCTTTAAGGGGTCCACAGTGATGTTGTGAATTTGGGGGAGTCAGAAATATTAGGTTCAAATACAACCTCTACAAGTTAGTAATTATGTGAAGATAGTTCAGTCATTTAACTTTTTGGCATTTAATTTTCTAAGGAATGGGTTGTTTATTTTACAGAATTGTAACTGAAGGGAATCCCTTTCAAGTGCCCCTCTCAATGCCTGACACGTTGTGGAATCCCAGAAAATGGAAGTATTAATATTATCATTCTTATTATTCTCACAGGATTCTAATAAACACACATGCCAACAGTTATTTTCTCATTGGTCCATCAACTCACGTGGAAGAGTGTTCAGCGAGTGGTGTGGTGGAGCTCTAACGACATGTGCCTGTAATGGAGAGGGTACTGGGGGGTGGTTTCTGTTAGAGGCAGATAGCTGCAGTGTAGACTGTGGCAGGAGGTGCACTGGGCCATTCTGCTGGTCCTGGTGGATTGCTTTGGAATTCATTTTTCTCCAATTTTTGCTTTTCTGCGCGCCCTCCTCTCCTCTCCATCTTTGCACTGTAGCCAAGGCCATTCCTCAGTAAGGCAAGAGGAGGACTGTTCCAGACTTCCTGGAAACACAGAGGATAATGGTCATGCGAGAAATGTACCAGGCTAGATGTTATTCCACAAAGTGTGTAGTCTACATACGAACATTTTCGTATATTTCTGTTAATCATTTTCTCGGCAAATTTTCACTCTTTTGAAAACTTTCTTTCATTGGAATCAGATAACAAAACAGTACAGACTGAAAACAAGGGTTTTCTTACATAAATATCACTTATTTAATTCATTCTGACACTAACAACTTATTTAGAACTCTGTTAGAAAGTTGTCCTCAATTTTTAGGAGTGCACAACTTTCAAAGCTTCATGGAAAGTCCTAAACTAGTAGAGACCTTTCTCACCTACCCCCACCCCCTTCCCCTCCAGGTCAAGTTTTATCTTAGGTTAAAATGTTCATGTACCACTTTTTCCACTTTAAAATTCCCAAATTTGCTTCGGTCCTTGATGGAAAAAGGATGACTCCACACTCCTGCTTCTAGGCTACTAGTGCTGAAGGAATCTGCTGGAGGACACTGTCTCTGACCTTACACATCACAGCTCTTTTCACTCAACTTGCTGCTCCAGGAAAGAAATGCTTTGCCTGAGTGGGAGAAAGCTGAGGAAGTCTGAGCAATCCGCAGGAGACCATCTCAAATTATTTTCCTGGGAGGCAGACTAAACCTGGAGCTAGCCACTGCACTGCTTTTCAAAGAGAGAAGTCCTTTCTTGTTTCCTAACTGCCATTTAAAAAACTCCAAACAGAAATTGAGCTGTGGATGCATGCAAGGAAGCGTAAGCAAGAAATAACTCTTTTCAAATAAAGATCAATTTTTTGGGGTAGGGGTGGGGTAGGCTTGAGTGAGTCTTTAAATTTGAAATCAAGGTCAGTTTTCTCTGATAGGAAAGTATATAGAAATCAGAAAGCCTGAGATTACTACAACAGAAAAATGCGTCAAGAATTTGGTGGTTTAATTGAGCTTACATTCTTTTTTTAAAACTGTGTTCTCTGAAGGAAAATGTCAAATCCTGTTTAGGTTTTGTAGAAAATAATTTCAGAAGACCTACTTTGCTTGAATATGTCTCCTTCTCTGCTTTTTGGTTACTATCACCCGAGGAGTGTTCCCGCTGCCCTTGCCAGGATGACACCATAAACAGCAGTGGTATTAGCTTAAGCCGACACTGCAGAACGGCTAGACCACTGGACCCTTGGAGTTCAAACTACGCTCCCTGTATTCAGTTCAACGCCTGCCGTTATTTCCAAGTGTGTGATTCTCATGTCTCCCTGATTACTTTTTCCTTTGGGCTCCCACAGCAATTTGTACATAACTCTATTGCACACTTTATCAAATTGCTTTATAACTAGCTGCTCATGTGTCTTCAATACATATAATTTTTGGTGTCAGGGAACACACAAAAATTTCAGTAAATTTTTTGTCCCCAGTGACCAGAGTAGTGCCTGGTACACAGTAGGTGTTTTTAATGAATTTTTATTGAATGAATGAAAGCTTTCCAGGCCATAGCCATCACTTGTAGGCACAGAATCTTAGGGCATAATTGGATTTAACATCTCATCTTTTAGAAAATAGTTAGTGAAAGCAGGCCAACAATAATGGAGTGTAATACCCAACTCTCTTTAATAAAATAAAGTGTGAAAAAATTTAGTGTGACATATAGGAGTGTGTTCAACCCAGAGATTAGCTTTCTTTTCGGCAACAAGTTATCCCAGCAGATTGTGTCTGGATGTGATGCCCCAGCTCACTCTGTTAATATCCAACAGTTTTCCTTCATGTTTCCCCTTCTCAGGTGTTCCACGGAGCTCCCGTCATAAGTGCAGGGCCAGAGAGAGGGCTGGGTACAGTGTTCCACTTCCACAGAGCTTCTCTACTGTGAGCATAAACGACCAACCCCCATCAAGTCTGCTAACTTATACAGTTAAATTCTTGCCAGTGACTTTCTCTATCTCTCTTTCCACCTCTGGATTTTTAAGACATGCCGTTCTTCATGGGTGTGGCATTGCATCTTGGAAATAGTGACTCTGAGTAAGTTAGGGTTGGTCTTTGCCATTGCTGGCAGGCTGACCACACAGAAAGAGCCTACTGCTTACTGAATTAGTCACGTCTCTACTTTGCTGAGTCAAGCTGATCTAAGCAGATGCACAGAAGGCATAGGTGTTGTGAAAGCTGTGAATGTCTCTCACCCACTCACCCCCTTTAGGACAGAGGCATTTGTTCCACCAACTTCTGGGAGTGTTGGCAGCTGAAGGATTGGTAAGCCTCTGTCACAACTGTGTCACAATTCAACTTTTCCATTGCCCAATCCTACTTCCTTCAATTCCCCATGGGTATTGATCTTAAAATAATCTTCCAATAAAATTTCTGCATGCAAATCTCCACCTCAGATCTGTTTTCCAGAGAATCCCACCCAAGGCAGGTAGCAACTCTAACCTTCCTGCATACTCAGACTTCATGATGGATTTAGGGAATACGGGAATGAAGTTGATGCCATCTAGACCCATGACAATTAGTCTGCTGTCACTTGTTCAATCTGGGGCACTGAATCTCCCAGCCGCTAATAGGAAAACTCTGACATCAGCTGTACCCTAAGTCCCAGGCTCTCACAGACTAAGATCATTTAGTCATGACCACGGGAAACTTACTGAGCTAAGACCTATAAAAGCATTCATAAAAACCCAAATCTTTAGGAATCACAATATGGAAATAAAATGAAATTTTAACATCAAGGAAACTCAGGTTCGAATCATCACTCTTATAATCATGAGATCAATAACATTAGGTTATTATTTCACCATTTGAATTTTCAGTGTCTTTGTAATTAATAATAATAATAATAATAACAGCCACCTCAAATAACTCTTGTGATGTTTAAGACAGAAATTTTATGCAAAGCATATATTGTAATGCCTGACATATAAGAGCACATAGGATATTTTTAATTAAGAGATTCTAATTTCTGGCGTAGATATACTTACTTTTTGTTTAAAGACTTTAGAGGATAAGTTTAATAATCCTCATCTTCAACTGGTTAAATTTTTGAAATTTTATCATAGAATACTCTTTCTTACAACTAGCAAAAATCTCCTGTAGCAGTTTCTGCTCCTTCCTGTTTTACGATTATCCATCTTCTACATGAACATTCTTTTAGCTCATTGCACATTTTTTTTAACCTAGAGTTGGGAAGCCTTATTCAAATCCTCAGTGAATTAACCAAAATCCAAAGAGAATATTTTCATCTCTGTTCAATGCGTTATTTCTGATCTAGAAAAAAAATGCTTTATGATGAAATTCATGAAGACCAGTATTTATCTCTGGCTTTCCTCTGTTCTGAATGTTGTGTTACTTTTAAGGGGATCAAAGATTTCCAAGCCCATTTATTGCTATCCAATCTTTCCTTAGATCTCTATAGTTTTCTTTGTGGTATCTTAAGACTGACCTGGGTACACAGTTTCTGTGCCCATACAAAAGGCATATGAGTGCCAAGCCCAACATCCAGTGACCAGATGCCTGTCAACTCTTGGCACCTTCCATCTAGCACACGGCAGATTTCACAGCCCCTGGGATTCCAGATGAGCAAGGGGCAGCCCTGTTTTCTCTTTGCTCTTGGGTGTGAGTCGGTTGTGGCCACAGTCATCCTCACTGGGGTCACTTTTCCCCATCAGGACCAGATCCCTAGTTTTCCCCTTTCCCTCTTAGAAGTAGATTCCTCTGGGTTACTTCCTGATTTAGAGTGTTTTGAAACAGAAGACATCGGCCTTGACTCAAAGCACTGTGCATGCTGGCCTCTTCTTGAAATCAGCTCAACACAAGGTTGACATAAGGGAAGCCATATTGTAGAAAAGAGATCATGTTGCAACTTTGAATGACCTCTGACTAACTAACCCAGCTAGGTTTGCACCCTCCAGGAGATCCACCTGTTCTGTAGATCTTATGACCCCTGCCAGTGCATATACCTCCTAGCAGTGGTAAGACGATAACTTCATTCTTTTGAGTTCCTTAGGAATGTGATGACCCCCCAAACAGAGAGTCTATGCTGATAGCCATCATCAGTGAAAACTGAAAGATCTGGTGAGGCAACTCCCAGTCTGTAATACCAGAGGGTCAAAATTCCTAACCCCTTCCCCTAAAACCCACTGGCCTGTATAACTGCTTCAAGATTCTGTGCCCCCCTTAAGATGGTTCTTTCAGACATTAGTTGGCCATCTTCCCTCTTGCTACCAAACACTAATAAGATGCCCTTTCTCTGCCACCATTTTGCCTCTTGAGATTGGCTTTTGTCTCGTGGTGAGCAGATCGAGCCCTTCGTGCTGTAACATTCTTTTCCATCCACCTCTGTACTGTCCACTGGCTGATGTCTCCCATTCCCAGCATGCTGCTTTTCCTCTTTAGAGACACCAAATAGATGACTTATAAATAAGTAAAATGACTAACACGTATGCTAATGTCTTTCAGGTGCGATGGCAAATACAGGGGAGATAAGGGTTAAATATTTACCTTATACAGAACTTGACTTTGGAGTTTTCGTACATTTATTTATATATCAGCTCCTGTCCGTGTGGGCGAAGGTGAGGGAGAGGAAGAGAGGGAGAGGAGGCAAAGAGAACAAAGTGAGCAATTCCTGCAGAGCCGCTTTCTGCTGGAGCTCAGAGGCCCCATCTGGGCTGAGCTGGGCAACAAGCTTGCTCTTCACTCAAGCAGACAAGCTTCCTCTTGGTTGTTTCTTCACTCTGGTCCTTACACACCCGATATTCATGGAGTAAGCTTTTTCTCTCACTGCCAGAGAGCATTTAGCAATCTGGCTCATTCTGCACACTCCCCTACCCTCCTATTTGTTTGTTTGTTTTTTTAATCACAAACTGAAGTGAGAGGAAATATTCATTTTTTACAAGTTTGTTCTTTTCACAAGGTCAGTTTGTGTCCATTGCCCACTGAGAGGAAGACGGTTTGAGAAAATGATCACATTTAATTAGAAAAAGAAAGAATGAGGCTTAGCTCATCATGACAATGGGCAATTTGAGTAATTAAAATTATTTTAGAAAAGCATTGATTTCTTTTAACTTAAAATATGCCTGGAAGCTTACTTATATTTTATATATATTCAGATAGCTTTTCTGTTATTCTGAATGTCTCTCTCATTTTAAACCACTTGTGAGCTGACTTTTCCATTTATGCTGGAGGATGTTCTATATCTCAGAATAGTAATTGAGAATGTCCTATAAATACTTTAAATTTATGAGACTATCTCTCACTAGCTAAACCACAATTCCTCTAGTGTAATAACTGGGGAAAAGCTTAGTAGAATTCTAGAGACAACAGTTCTTGGCTTTAACTTCTTTATGTTCCTCAGCCGTATTATTGTTGAAATGTCCCAAATTAAAATGCAAAACTCAGCTTCCTGGCTGGGCTCGCTTGCTTAACCTTAATAAAATATAAGCGTCTGTTTCATTAATCAGAAACACATCAGACACAGTGTATGAATTTTATCTTCCACTTTGTCCTTTGTATTTCAGAATGATAATAATAACAATGAAAAAGCAATCTTTAGATTTGGCAGCCAGACAATCATGTTCTCTTTGTTTCTATCATGTTCCTATGTAAAATGAATTTCTCAGACAGACTAAATGCCTTAAGGGGCAAAAATTCCTCTGATCCTCTCTCTTGGAAATCTTTAAAAATAGAATAAACTTTCATTTGTCTGGGTGTGGTTTAAACACAGTCTGTCTTTGGTCGAAGGATGGTTTAGTTGACCAATTGATGCTGCATTAAGCTGCGTGATTATTTCAGGCAAGAGCTCTCCCTTAATCCTTGCCAGATTTAACTTATTACAACAGTACATGTTCTTATGGATGTAGTAAAACAAAAACGGGGTGCCACCTTCTTTTCCATTGTCAAGTCATGAAACAGTTTATTTCTCAAATTTGAGACAGTAAGATCAAATCAGGAAAATGTCTGGTGATTTTCCCCTCTTCAAACTTCTACTGAAAGGTAGTGAAAGATGAGAAACAGCACACTATTTAAGACAATACGTTTTCAAACAACTGGACCAAATCAGCCAAATGGAACCACGTGCTCCATCAGGACCACCGTCACCTTCCTCACGTGAATCGGAAGCTGGGACTCTGGACAGAGCTGGGGACTGACCATGCCAAGGTGTGCTGGTGGCACTGACAGAATTGGTAGCGAGAAAGGGCTGGGGAAAGTGATTTCACAAATACGGTTACAACCTGTGTTGACCCGGGCTCCCCTTATGCATACATCATCAGTCCTCCTGCTGACCTCTCAGAGGCTGTAGGCAGCCACAAGTTTTCCCGTGACCAATCCCCCTTGTCTGGAGTGAGTATGTTAAGAAAGTTTTCACTTCCCTAAGAAAGCCAAAAAAAAAGAATAGTGTTGTCATTTCAATACCTTGACCATCAATACACACAGAGAAGCATACTTCTCGGTCATTTTTTAAAAACTGATATTTTATCTATAGTCAAATTCCAAATCATATTTATTTGGATATTTACCAATTCCTTTTTTTCTCTCTCTCTTTCAAGAGGGAATCCAAAGTTTGTTTTTAACAGTCAAGCTTTATTGAGGCATTATTTACTTACCTGAAAATGCAGGCATGCATGCAAATCAATGTTTTTTAGTAAATTTATATAACTGTGTAATCATCACCACGGCCCAGTTTTAGAATGTTTCCATCACCCATCACCCATCGGTTTCCTGTGCCCATTTGCAGTCAATCCTCAATCCCATCCCAACCCCAGACGAGTATTGTCTGCTTTCTAGTCTATAGATTTGCTTTTTCTAAAAATTTTATGTAAATCAAATAACACAATACAGGGTCATTTTTTGAATGTTTCTTTCACTTAGCATAATGTTTTTGATATTCATTTATGTTATAGCATGTACCACTAGTGTGTCTTTTTATTGCTGAATAGTATTCCAATGTATGGTATAACACATTGTTTTTTAATGAATTTACTAGTTGACAGACATTGAGATTATTTACAATTTTTGGCTATCATGAATACGCTGCTGTAATATTCTTTGTGCAAGTGTCAGTTTTCATTTCTCTTGGGTAGATAGCCAAGAATGGAATTTCTATATTGTATGCTAAGTTTATGTTTAACTTTTTTTAAGAAACACAAGTAGTTTTCTAAAGTGACTATATCATTTTCCATTCCCTTCAGCAATGTATGAGAGTTCCAATTTCTTCTTGCAAGTATTTGTTTTTGTCTGGAGTTTGGATTACAGCCATCCTAGAGGACATGAAATTGTATCTCATTGTGGTTTTGACTTGTATTTACCTAATGACTTATGATATTGAGCATCTTTTCATGTGCTTATTGGATATTGGTATATCTTCTTTGGACAAATGTCTATTCAAATCCTTTATCCATTTTTAAATTGGATTGTTCATTTTTTTTATTATTGAGTTGTAGAAGATTTTTATATATTCTGGATACTTGTCCTTTATGATATGTATGATTTGAAAATATTTCCTATCAGTCTGTGGCTTGTCTTTTCATTTTAATTGTGTCTTTTGTAAAACAAAAGTTTTAAAATTTTTAAGAATTTGATTTATCAATTTTTCTTTTATAGCTTATGATTTTAGTGTCACATTTAAGAAATCTTTTCTTAACCGGATTTCAAAAATATTTTTCTCACGTTTCCACCGGGATCTTTATAGTTTTATCTTTTACATTTAGGTCTATGATCCACTTTGAGTTGATTTTTGTGTATGATGTGGTATAAAGATCTAAGATTATTATTATTATTACTACTTTTTGCATATAGATATCCAATTATTCCAGCACCATTTGTTGAGAAAATCAGCTTTTCCTCACTGAATTTCTTTAGCTCTTTGTCAAAAATCAATTGACCATGAATATAAAGATTTATTTTTGAACTTTCTATTCTGTTCCATTGATCTATATGTCGATCTTTATGCTAATCAGACTGGCTTGATTACTGTAGCTTTACAGTAAGTTTTGAAATTGGGTAGTGAAAATTCTCCTACTTTGTTCTTTTTTGTAAGTGAAGCCAAATCATTATCCTAGTACTACTTTGACTACAGACAATGGTTTAATTTCCATTCCAGAAAAAAAAAAATGGAAAAGGGGATCCTCTTTGTCTTTATACCTCTCTAAATGTGTTAGGATCTTTTTATTGGCTCTTGCATAAGTTAGCTTTTGCAATATAACAGACCACCCCAAAACTAGTGGCTTAGAAGAACAACCATTTATTCTATGAGTCAGTAATTCTGGAAGTGCTTAGCTGAGCATTTTCTTTCTGCTGTTCTCAGTTTTTCTCCTGCTCTACCATGTATCTGTGATAGCTGCCAGTCACCTTGGCAGTCTGCTGCTGGGTATTGACTGGATGTCAGCTGGAGCAATGGGAGTAACTGGGCCATGTGTTTCTCGTCATCCATTAGACCAGCCTAAGCTTGTTCCCATGGCAACAGGTTACCAACAACAGCAAAAGGGAAGGCTTTTCAAGTCTCTGCTTGTGTGTCCTTGCTAATGTCCCAGTGGTCAACGCAAGCGACAAAGCCAAGACCAGACTCAACTTGGGAGGGCTCTACCAATGGTGAATACAGGGAGGTACAAATTAATTGAAGGCATTCCTGGGGTCAGTCCACCACAGTTTTTAGTAAACTGGAGGAATTAACTGTTTTGAATGTGAGGAGAACCAAGTTCCTGGGTATGAGTCAAACCAAAGTTTAACAAACCAGTTACTTCAAAGCAACAGGTTTCGGTCATTGCGACTTACTCTTCCACAGATTCCCAAGTCGTGGAACCCTACATCTCATCCAGTAGCTAACCCTAGAGACTAAGGATATAGAGAAATACAATGGTTCCTTATAATTTTCTTTAGGATCAGGAAACTTTGGGGGAACAAAAAGAACCAAAAATATTTATTCAATAAGAACAAGTAGGGATTGCCCATTCTATCCCTTCCTAACTTAACATGTCTACTTTTAGAACACAGTAATCTTAGCGAGCTTAGTACTTCATATAGACCAAATCTTAAGGTTGTACCTTACATTGGAAGCATTGTACACATTGAAGGGGATGGTGCTTTTTACATGACTGAGTCCAAGCATCAGAAGATCCTGATGTTAGGATGCACTACTCCTGTATAAAGAACCAAATTGCACAAGTGTTTTCTTGTATTTTTCTGGGGAAAAAAGAAAGCAGCTACCAGGTTTTGGGGGGGGAGAGAAAGCTTTATTTTCAAATTCATAATGATCAAAATTAATTCGTTATTGTCTTTTTCTCCATGTGATGTGGGTCACCATCTGTATCAGAGTCCCTGCTGTCACTGCTCTTATGAAAACACTTGGAATATTTTAGCAAATGGGTGGGCTTGGAAGTAGATGAGAGGAAAAAAGCTGAGTCGTCTGGAGACAACGTCATAAATAGAGTTGATCTGTTCCCAAGCTATAGGGCTTTGGGGAGTAGTTTTAGTATGTTAGTTATAGATTAACAATACTCTTTGGGCCAACCAGGGAGACCAACCACTGATGAAGTTATATTGGAAAAAAATAATTTAACAAATAGTTTTATGAATACAATCCATTCGTAAATTGGGGTTAATCTGAGTTGTGTTTATTTCAGAATGTATTGATAAAAGTTAGATTTATACGAGAACTTGGATAGACTTCTTAGGTAACCTAACCCATTAATTCAATTCCATGCAGGCAATGCAAACAAACCCCTTGATTTTCTCCTTATTTGACAAGTTTGTTGGTTAAAATGATTATTTTAGTATACTATGTTGGGATCATGGATGTCGAATTTGACCTGACAAATTTAAGTTATTGCAAGTCAGATTACTTCAGGTGCTAAGTAAGAGTCTAGTTTCTTAGTGTTGATTGTCATGGCTGTCATTCTATAAAGAATCTTCGGAGGAAATGAAGGCTTGTCCTTGGCCAGAGACAGGCGTAGTTGCTGCCTTCTTGAATGGCGATTTAGCTGAATCACCTGCAGGCTTCAGGCTCTGTTTAAATATGCAGATGAAGCA
Organism: Equus quagga; assembly: GCF_021613505.1. NCBI lineage: Eukaryota > Metazoa > Chordata > Mammalia > Perissodactyla > Equidae > Equus > Equus quagga. The sequence continues at coordinate 21,979,085 of NC_060288.1, read as the reverse complement.
AGAAAGATAATGACTGACAAAGATGAGTGGCTTTGTTAATTAAATTAGCAGTGGAAATTTTCCTAGCTTTAATTAGTGTAAAATAAGCCAGAGAAATAAAGATAGTGATTAAAGCATGCTAATCTGATTAGAATCACAATATGTGTTGTTATGGGCTCCTTGATAATAGAGAATCACCAGACTCAGGCTGGAAAGATGTAGGGCTCTGTTTGAATGAGTAAGGTAGCTGCACATGGAACCCAAACCAGGAGATGCCGTTGGATTGCCAAATCGTTTGCAGGCATTCTGCCTGATGAACACTGAAAATCACAGGGCATCGTTGAATTGATGAAAGCCTTCTTTCTAGGAGGAAGGCTTTGAAAATGCATGACCATCTGCAGTAAAGGGAGGTAAAACTAACTTCAGTGCTTTCACTAGATGAGTAAGATTTTAGCCAGTAGACGCCCAGCCTCTCCATGTTTCAACTTATGAAAAGTCTGGAGAGTTGAAAGATGGTAAGATGTCTGTCCTTTCTTTCTCCAGATCCACGCAATGAAAGCTGTGTCCGTTTGAGGTATTTAGGCAAAGGCTATCCAAGTATCTTGTGTACTGAGAGAAATGCTGTTTTGTTAAATTCAATGGAATAAAAATCATGCCATGAAATTATCATGTAAATCGTCTCTGATGTTCAGTTCCTTGGTCTAACTGAGCATAGAGCTGATTTTAGTTTATGAGTATAGATAGATGGAAACTCTCTATTTTCTTTTCACCAATTCCTGGTCCTCCCTTCATTTTCTGGTTTGTAAAGGTTCCAATTGCCTCCAAGGCTGAATGCTAAAACAGGTCCTCTGTCTCCATTACTTTCTATCTGCATTGAACATTGTTTATGAAGCTTTCATAATATTTACATAGTCATAAGCCAACAGAGACCATAACAAAACTTCATTATTAAAACAAATCATAACCAAAGTTTTTAAAAGATATTCACTTATAAATTAAATAAAAATGGTACGGTTTATATTGACTTAGGCTTCTAATGTTTGGCATTGACTATTTTAAAATTTTATTCCTTCAGTATGGGCTTATTATAAGAATAGATTTTCCTTCCGTTTTGCAAATGTTGAGACATAGGAAGAAATTCATTTTAAATGGCCGGTATTACGATGGAAGGTTATGGCCGTTTCAAATCAAATCATTGAAAAAAAAATAGACATTTTTATTGTCAATTGGATGGCATAGATTTTGGCCACAATTGTGTCACCCTGCCTATTGAAATGATTTAGTTCAAAATAAAGCAACATTATTCACTATAGATTTTTCATTAAAAGCATCTTCTAAGAATTTTCTTTGGTGCTTATGGCTAGAATACAAAAAGGTGGCATGAACAATTGCTGAAATATATTTGGATTAAGTTTATTAACTCAATTCCTTATATGTATCTAATTCATTAATTATAATTCACAATACATAATTTATGGCTCTCACAAAATATGATGTGAAGTTCAATTTCAATTGAACTGCTAAGCATTTGGTAACAAAAATATTTTTTCTCTGCCAATGAATATTTGTTGAGAACCCCAGAAGATGCATTATTCTGTCCTGTATGTTTGGTATCTTTTTCGAGGAATATATATGATCCAGTGAGTAGATAGGCTGCTTGTCTTTCTTGGATTTTTAATAGAGACATCCTAATAATGTGTGTTCAAAACAGACACTGAAAGATACGAGCAATAACTAGGTAGAACCTTGACTCTTCCTTTAAGCTCAGAGTCTGTTCTTCTCCCTCATTCCCTTCCTTCTTGGTCTGAAAGGCTTTAGATGGGGCTGAGCAAGGTGGGCACCTGTAAGTGGGGAGGGCAGTGACATAGCATTGGTGTTACTTCAGCAGGTTGAGGAGGGCATCTGCACTGACTGGTGGTGTGTCAAAGCCCATTCAGACCAGCAGGGTTTCCGCACAGTGGGGGGCGGGGGGGTGCTTATGGAAGCTGTAGTGGGAGTTATACTGGGTAAAGAGAGCTTCTTTGAAAGAAGACAGAGGCGTTGGCGGCCCCGTGATGGGCATAGAGGGCTGACTGGAGGAGGAAGAGAAAGTCCATGTTTGGGCCTGGGGAATGACTGTGGTCTGGTCTGAGGAGTTGGAGCTCCATTGGGTGCAGAAGGTATGTGCATGGGCTGGCAAAGAGTATCAGAGCCCAAGGGAGGAGGAGGCTTCCTGTGTGCGGGCACTAGTGATGTGACCCGCCATGGGTTCTGAAGCCTGAGAACAGGGTGAGGAGAGCATCTTGGTGGGAGACAAAGTCCATGGCAGTAGCATTTCTGCATGTATTGGAGCCCAAGCTGTGTGTGGAGGGCACCCGTGTGGGGAGTGTGGCAGCAGTGGCTGGAAGTGGCGAAGAGAGAGATTGGTGGTGGGGATGGTTTAGTGGGGAATTGGTTACCCTCTGGGGGACTCAATGAATAAATAAGTATAAGGAGGATAAAGAAGGCCTGGTTTACAGGGAACAGGGAAAGCGAGAAAACTGGAATAAACCCTGTGGTGCTAGGTTGGAATTGAAGGTATTGGTTTGAACTCATGGCTTTCAATATATAGACATAGATATATACATTTGTAAATAAATATTGATAGGGATGCATGTGTGTGTACACACATATGTATAGCATGTGCATGCATATACATGCATATATTTACTAGCTCTGTCCAATGAGAGGGAGTGATAGCAATGACACTGTGGTGTCATCTCAATGTTGGTATCTAAAATCCATGCTCCCATAAAAGAACCAGTACTCCTAGGGGAAATGGCTGTTTCTTGGGATGGATGAGGGAAGTTACAAAATAAATGTGAGGATCTTGTTATGCTCGAAAATAAGAAAGTACTAAAAGAATGATGAAGACATTTCAAAAGGACATAGAAACCAGGTGGCCCAATAAGGGACAATTTTAGCACCAAAACAAATGATGGAAAAGAGTAGACCTGATTAATGTAAAAGGAAGAAGAGATCATTTGGCAGCCATCATATTAATAATTCAGGCGAGAAACATCAATGGATGATAAAATTAGTGGTGGAATATTTGATGAGGAATCAGATGTTGTCTTAAAATACTTTCACACAGGGAAAAAGAGTAACTTGACAATGAAGACTGCTGGAGACAAGAACTTAATCAAGTGATCAAGGTGAATATTACCAAATGGGACAAATCAAAATTGTATGGTACCCGATAGGGAGCAATGTGAATGCAGCATCACTTTTGTGGTACTCCTGCCGAAAATATGTAAGCTGAATGTAATCATAAGAAAACATCAGAGAGCCAGCATGAAGGACGTCCTTCTAAATACCTGGCCTTTAAATTTCACAAGTGTCAATGTCCGTAAAGCCAAGGAAACCCTGAGGCACTGTTTGAGGGAGATTCAAGAGACATTGTCGCCAAATTGGGTCCTAGATTGGATCCTTTTGCTAAAACACATATTCTTGGCCAACTGGGGAAATTTGCATGTGGATTAAGTGGTAGTAATATATTAATACTAAGTTCTTTACGTTGATTATTATCTTGGGGCTTTGTGGGAAAAGATATTATTTATAAATGCATTCCAAAATAATTAAGGGTAATAGGGCATCAAGGCAGCAAAACTGTTTTGAAAGTTTGAAATCATCTCAAAAGAAAAAAGGAAAAATATCAGAAATCTAAAACAATCTATTTTCCAGAGCTGGCTGTGCTGTGACCTGGTTGTGTGAGGGAGGATAAATTACTTCATCCCTTTAGGTCTCTATTTCTCGTCTCTTAAGTGAGGGAGTTGGACTCAATTATCTTAAATCCCTTTATAGAGCTAATGTCGTAAGGTTCTCAGGTGTCAGTCAGGAACTTTGTACGCTGGGCGAGAAAGGGATAAGTGGTAAAAAGCTCTGAAGAGGAAACATTGTGGTTGTTTTGTGAGAGTTGAGATTTCCTGTAGTGCCAGGCAGAGGATGAGAGAGGGCGAGGAAGGAAAATGCTACAAGCAAACAACTTGAGGGGAGTTATACGACACGAAGAGACAAGAAGATTTTCTTTTTTATTAGGAGGATTCTTGATTCTACTCCCTCCTTCCTTCTTTCTTTCCTTCCTTCCTTCCTCCCTTCTTCCTTCCTTTCTTCCTGCCTTCCTATCTAGCAGTTTATCGAGCATTCCCATATTCAAGGCCCTGGGTGAAACGCTGTGGGGAGCAAAGGTGAAAAAGACAGTGTCTGCCCTTGAATTGCTTGCAGTCCAGTAGAAGGAAAGACACATAGACAAAAAGATAAACTCTGCCTAAACTACAGTGTACTTCAACACTTTAGCGTTCCATCTCTGCCAGTCTGATGGTCGGAATTGAATTATCCTCTTGATAACCTTCTTCCTCCCTCTCCTCCCACAGCGCATTCCTTGGCCCTCATTTGCTTCTTTTCTAGACTAGGCCACACGTGCCGCTGTGTTCACTCATGGCTGTCCGTTTGATCAGGGAAGGGACAGGCCTTGGCAAGTGAGAAGCACTCTAGAGACTTCATCTGCCTAATGACTGGAATAAAATGGAATTTATCTCTTTGATTTTTAAATCTGAAAGAATTTCTGCTTTCCCTTTCCTATCACAGGGAAAACTGCAATGTAACAATTTATGTATGAAATGGATAATTTTATTGGGGTAAAATTAAGAAATACAATCTGAATTGAATTCCTGTTAAGAATGTAAACCATCGTTTTAAGCTGGAAAAATGATAATATGGATTAATTTATATGATATTGTTATAACATTGTATTATGACATTATATTGTAATGTCAGGGAATTTATATGTATACTAGTGAAAATCAGTAAGGGAGTTAATCCGTAAAATCCGCATTATTTTCTTTATGGGTAGTTTTGGAAGAGACGTGGAAAATTATATTGCTTGAATACAACATATATTTTTTATGAATTTCCAAATAAATTTTTCCCTAATGTTCATTCTTGTTCATTTAAGCCTACATAAAAGGGACTAAAGCAACCATTAAGTAGTGGTTCAATGGCTCTCTGTTTAAAGTGTATGCTACTGTTCCAACCAATAATGTGTCTATTGTCTCCGAAAATGCTAATTGTTAAATTGATTGTGATATTCACGTTCCGACACTCCAGTTGAACACTGCACAGTGTCCCATGTGATGATGGAAAATAGCTTGTTGTTTGATGTGCCACGATAGCAGATCCACATCTCTTTCAATTACGAAAGATTGTTTCAGTGCCATGATTGTTTTTCTAAACAGGAATAGGCCAGACTAGAGAAGGGAAGTGCAAGATATTCAATTATGCTTATTCTTTTCATTAGTGAAGTTGCCCAGATTAATAGACGCTGAGTAAGGAAATTACATTATACTTCTTTGTAATAGGTTCTGAGGGCAGCAGAGAAAGCCAGCGCGGCATGACAGAGGTCTGATGCCCTAGGAGTTGGGTATGTGGTTTTGGTCTTGCTCTGGCTCTCTCTGGCTTTGTGATATTGGCAAGCTACTCTTGGGATCTCATCTAAGAAATAAGAATTTGGACAAAATAATTTCTGTGCCCCTTCCAGCTTTTTAATATGAAATATCACTATGTCAAATTTCTTGCTTAGTACTTAAGTTAATATGGGAAATACTAACAAACAACTGCCAGCCAGTCTTTCATCAAAAAGTTACCAAGTCCCTTTTATGTGCAAAGAACTGTGTTTATCCCAAAAGTACAGGGATTAATAAAATACAGTACGTGTCATCAGGAGTTTATAATCCAGCTAATACTGGGAGACTGGCTAATGATAAAATTAGTAAAGAGTGTTATAATAAGTCCTGTAATATAACTAAATATAATGCAAGATCCTGGATTTGATGCTGAATAGAAAAAAATCCTACTCTAACGAATATTGTTGGAAAAATTGTATTGAATTAATGCTTACTGAGTGTGATAATTATATAGTGGTTATTAAGAGAATATCCCTGTTTTTAGGAGACATGCTGATGTATTTGGGGTTATGATATCTGCAAAGTAATCTCAAATGATTCAGCAAAACACACATATATACAAATATACATATGCATATAAATTTGCATATGAGAGAGAAAGAAAGCACACACAGCAAAATGTTTACAATTGGTGAAAGTAGTATATGGGTGTTCCTTTATGATTTTTAAATCTTTTCTGAAGGTTTGAAATTTTTCAGATTAAAATAGTTAGAAAAAATAATGTGCGTTACAACGCCACATGAACGCAAGATAATTGCATTGAAGATAATCACAATAGCTAGTCCAATGAAACGGGATGTTAAATTATTTCATTTTATAAGTCGGAGGCCCCAAAGACGAGGCACATTGGTGACAAGTGTCCAACAATTCTGAAGAGTAGCACTAGTCCTGCAGCCCCACAGAACCAGGTAAGGGTGGCCCAGACCATGTCTAGCTCATCATCCTCTCCCAGTTTGTAGGAGAGAACGGGGCAGATTACTCTGAGGCACAGCATGGTTAAGTGACTAGCCCAAGGTCACAAAGTAGGTAGCAGAGCCAAGGAGACAAAATCATGCTTGTGCCAACCAGTCTCCTCCTTCTCCAGCGCTCCTCCACAGGCTTTAAGAATCTTGTGTTGAACTCAGTTTGGATGTTTCACATTAGACCGTTTTTCTTATTTTTTTTCTGTCGACTTTCTAAAGTTTAGTTTGAAATAAACATGTCTGAAGGAGCCCAAATGATGGTTGCATGATGATTAGTGAATTAGTGAAATTGAAACTTTGCTGATCTGATTACTTCCAGACTCCTCATTATCGTGATGTCCTGTCATAATGATTATAAATGGTTTGTGTGAGCATTGATTTTGAAGACTTTCAGAGCAACCAGATCTACTATGCTGCAACTTGGATCGTTAAAAATATTGTATATTTTAATTCATATATTTTAAAGGAGACAATATCCATCTAATTAATCTTTAGGAGGACTGAGATTAAAATATGAAGAGTGATACGGAGCAAACTTCTCCAGGCCTTCATTCCAGCTGCCCTTCTCACGGGCACAATGTCATAAGAAGATACTAGATCAGCTCAAGGTGTGCCAAGACTGTTTGAGTGTAGGAGCATATAAGTATTTTAGAAGATATTCAGGAGCAAAATCTTGAAGATTTTAAGGTTCGTAAAAAAGAAAAGGCAAGGCTGGCCCACTGGCCTAGTGGTTAAGTTCACATGCTCCGCTTTGACCACCCGGGGTTTGTGGGTTCGGATCCCAGGTGCTGATGTACACACTGCTCATCAAACAACGCTATGGCAGCATCCTGCATATAAAATAGAGGAAGATTGGCACGGATGCTGGCTCAGGGATAATCTTCCTCAAGCAAAAAGAGGAAGATTGGCAACAGAGGTTAGCTCAGGGACAATCTTCCTCACCAAAAAAAAAAGATAAGGCACAGTCACCCAGTTAGACAAAGATATTTTGGGGAGAAAATTGTGAACACTGAAGTACCTTTAGGAAAATTCTCTAAATGAGTGCTTTCCTTTTAGAAGAAAGAAGACGTACAAGAGGAAAGGCCAGGCTTTAGACTTAGTAATGGTAATCTTTGGATTCTGCAATGGGTAAACCAGTCTCACATTTCAGTCCTCTGATGTTTGTTTCTTTTCACTGTGAAGATTCAGCCTTCAAAACAGAGCCTGACAGTTAGCGCTCTGTTAATCTAGCCTTCTGGGAACTGTCTTCAGTTCAATAATAGCAACAAATCAGTAAGCTCGCTCCAGCCCTCGATGCTCGTTCATCTCAACCCAGTGGCAGCAGAGAAGGTAAATGAGCCGTACAAAGTGCACCTCACAGATAACTTTGACTTCGAGTTTTGAATCACGTTACTTTCAGATTTTCTTTTTCAAGTTTTGTTATGTTCATCATCAAGTCTAATCGAAGGTATTTGCACTTTGAGAGGAGGAATTATAATGTGAAAATTTTCCAGAATCTAAATTATTTAAACAATAATCCAAGGATGTTCCTTCTCAGAAGTAGTATTATTTTATGCATACCATAGAGGAGGAGCCTTTGTGCACCATCCCAATCAGAAATCTTGAACCAGCGTACAAAATGAAGGGTTTTGTAATTAATTCTTTGTATGTCATATGTTCCTTTTGACACTCTCCTGTGACATATGTAGGCTATACCATATGAATTAGCCCCTGGTTGTATTTAATTGATCATTTATTATGTAATATTTGCTTTACTTTGTAATACTTTCATGTATACAAGTATTGTGTCTCCTCAGCTGTGAGACATGCTGGGCTCTCAACAGAGAGGGAGGGGAAAAAACCATACAGACAGAATCAGGCTAATGGGATTCTCCTTGTGGTTTCCACATGGGGAAGGCTGGTATTTTATGTACTTATTTATTTATCGTTATTTTATTGAGGTCATATTGGCTTATAACGCGTGAGTTTCAAGTGTACATTGTTATATTTCAGCTTCTGTATAGACTGCATCGTGTTCACTACCAATAGTCCAGTTTGTATCCGTCACCATATAAATGTGCCCCTTTACCCTTTCCACCCTTCCCCCACCCCCACCCCTCTGGTAACCACTAATCTGTTCTCTTTGTCCACGTGTGTGTTTGTCTTCCACATGTGAGTGAAATCGTACTGTTACCGCACAAAGGGCACGATCTGCTTTCCGCGAGACAAAAGCCAATCGTCAAGAGGCAAGATGGTGGCAGAGAAAGGGCATTTTATTACAGCTTGCTAGCAAAAGGGAAGATGGGGGACTAATGTCCAAAAGAACCGTCTTCAGGGGGGCACAGAATCTTGAAGCAGTTACATAGGCCAGTGGGTTACAGGGGAGGGGCTTAGGAATTTTGACCCTCTGGTATTACAGACTGGGAGTTGCCTCACCAGATCTTTCAGTTTTCACTGATGATGGCTATCAGCATAGACTCTCTGTTTGGGGGGTCATCACATTCCTAAGGAACTCAAAAGAATGAAGTTATCGACCTATCACAGCTGGGAGGTATATGCACTAGCAGGGGCTACAGAACAGGTGGATCTCCTTGAGGGTGCAAACCCAGCTGGGTTAGTTAGTCAGAGGTCATTGAAAGTTACCACATGGTCTCTTTTCTACAACATGGCTTCCCTTATGTCAACATTGTGTTGAGTCAGTTTCAATACGGTGTTTGTCTTTCTCTGTCTGACTTATTTCACTTAGCATAATACCCTCAAGGTGGAAGGCTACTGTTTTATGTAACAGTTACCGGGGAACAGCGGTGACCTGGGTGACAGCCAGGTTAGGCTTGCTGTCTCAGAGGTCTAATCTGTTGAGAAGGACCTGGAAGCATGAAGTCGCCAGGCAGGGGCAAGAATGCAGTTAGAGGAATGCTATCTATCACCTCTGTTTCAGGGAGATCTAGCTTCAAGTGAGACCCCAGCTGGCATTTTAAGGGTGGAAGGAGTGTCTAGCTCCTGACATGTGTGGGTTGTTGATAAAAGCTTCATGGGGTCACGGTCCAGCCAAAAGGGCTAAATTTCAGGGCAGAACTCCAGCCCCAGTGGTAGGAATAGTAGATTCTCTTAGGAAGGCAAATGGCCAGGCTTTGGGACAAACACAGAGGGTGACCAGGCCTAGTGGACATTGGATTAGGGACACTGGGTTTGGGGCAGAAAAATAAATTCCATTCTCCTCTGCTGACTGTCCTGGGGTACATTGTGAATTAGGATTTCTTCAGGTGTCTGGTGAAGCTAATTTTTCAGATAAGAGATCATTGATATTGGGCAGCACTTCAGCAGGCGGGAGACAAACGATTATAAGATTTTAAGGATGGGGCCAGCCTCGTGAGTTGTGGTTAAGTTTGTGGGCTCCTCTTCAGAGGCCCCAGGGGTTCGCTGGTTCAGATCCTGGGAGCAGACCTACACACCGCTCATCAAGCCATGCTGCAGCAGCATCCTACATACAAAATAGAGGAAGATTGGCACAGATGTTAGCTCAGTGACAATCTTCCACACCAAAAAAAAAAAAAAGTTTTTAAGGATAAATGTGTCTCTTTCTATCTCCATTCACAGAGACTAGCATGGCATTAGCACTAGGCAGATGCTCAGAGCAGGCACTGAGTTGATATTTGTGAAAGGTACAATGCGGCTCCCTCAGTTTACCTAAATAAACAGTAGAAATCCACGTCTAGCATGCCCATCTCCTCAGCTTAGGATGGTTTTAGGATAGATTTAGACTAAAGACGTAGTTTTTTCTCCTAATTTTGAAAATGGTCTTTAAAAATATTTCCTTTTAGTATTCCATTTCCTGCTCTCAAATAATATTAACCTCTTTTAAAATGGAATTAAACCCCCTACTCATTTCTCTAAACCTGTGGATTGATGATCAAGTAAACAATTGTGGTGAGGTTCGCCACATTGAAAAATTAACATTACTGAGACTGTATTTCCGCCAAGTTCCGTGTTAAGACACTGTTGTTATTAAATTGAGATATTATTTAAATGAGCTATGTTTCATATATACAAAGGATGCTACTAAAAACTATTGGAAGAAGTGCCCCTTGAACATGAACAGGGGTGATTTGTCCTATGTCATTCACATTCCCTCAACTTTTCAATCTTGCCAATGTCACACGGACTTACAGCTATCAGTGAATTTTGTCATTCTGAGTAGCATGTTCCTTTCCACTTGCCCACATACAGCGCTTCACAATTCAGTGTAACCGAGCATATGTATTTTCCATTGTATTCCTTTTTTTTTTCCGGGGTTCTGTTAGCCAGGGCTTCCTTTATAAAATTTGTGCTTTCTGAAAATTCCTTAGTATTTACTAAGTTTAACCTGCTCTTTTTACATATATGAAACCAAAACTCAGAGAGTTGAAAGAACTTTTGCCTGAGGTTCAACAGTTGCTATTGCCTGGGTCCAGATATCCTGTTTTCCAAATTAGTTTTTTTCTTTTATATGACATATCTCTGATTTGCAAACCATTGAAGAAGTAAGTACTTGTTTGAAATTGATTTTACCACCATCTCTAACCAATAGATTTGTATCCCCACTGTGAGTTTCTCACTCCTTAACTGTTTATGGTTATCTAGGTCCATTGTCAATCTATATAATAACATCTAGATGTCTGAAATACTCTGCAACAAGTTATGTTTTTACGAAATTAAATACTCAAGTGAAAAATAAAAAAATATTAGCCAAATATCCAGATATCTTCTAACTTCCCATATTTATGGCATTCTTTGGAGAAATGCTTCAGATAAATGTTTAAAATTTTTAAACTACATATGAAGGTGCCTCCTTGTAGATACTTCCTAAAGTCTTTCCTTTGTTATTCTGTATAAGAACCTGAAAGACTAATGCTGTCTCTCTAGAAATAATGATTTAATTAATGTTTTTAAATCCATCTTTCTCATTGCTTCATCTCTTACAATGTAACTATATTTACCTTTACATAAGCATTGTGTTCTCAATTGTATCTTTGGATCCCTATCGTCAATTACTTAACACAACCATTAAGCCCATTATTAATTTAATACAGCAAATAGAAGATGAATAATTACCAAACATTATCAAATAGTATGTACCTAGGGCTGCAAAGCTATCAATTTGTATATCCCTGCCTATCTGTCATTTTTCTTTGTAGATGATATTGTACTAACATACACAAATATCCTGAAAACTCAAGTTAACTTTACTTAAAGTCATATTTTGTGCAGTAACACAGCCAGTACTTGGCCTTGTTTAGGCATCTCTTTGAAAGGGATAAGATTGTCATTTGAGTTGAATTCAAGTTTATATCTTTAATAACGCTTAAAGGACATATATTGCTTTCTGGGTTTTTTTTTTTTTTTTTGAGGAAGATTAGCCCTGAGCTAACATCTGCTACCAATCCTCCTTTTTTTGCTGAGGAAGACTGGCCCTGAGCTAATATCCGTGCCCATCTTCCTCTACTTTATATGTGGGACACCTACCACAGCATGGCTTGACAAGTGGTGCCATGTCTGCACCGGGGATCCAAACCGGTGAACCCTGGGCTGCTGAAGCAGAACGTGTGAACTTAACTGCTGTGCCACTGGGCTGGCCCCACTTTCGGGTCTTATAAATTACTCTTATAAAGATAAGAAACAATTAGTTGAAAATAATTGAACTTATACTATGGCATACTAAACAATATTTAGTTTATTAAGTAGTTAACTCATATTAACTACTCATATGTATAAACTACTCATGTATGTAAGATTAATTTACGAGTATCACATATGTAATTAATTTAACTATGTATATATATAGCCATTCATTTACAGATACATACTCTTGTTCATATATTCAACACATTTATTGAACATGTACTCTATTCCAGGCACGTTGCTGAGATAGGAAACACAGCATGAACAAGACAAACATGACATTTGTCCTTATAGATGCTGACCAGCACAAGGAGTGTCCCTACTTTCTACTCCTGCTCCCTCGGCAGGCATCACTAATCAACAAAGACAGTGTTTCCCCTGAGCTTGGATCTCCTCAACTCAGTGTTCTTTGGCAGTTACTGAGATTGGATCAGAATTGGCATGGGAATTAAACATACATGGCTGTATATTACATGCATATGTAGCAGGCTACGATATTGGATTTTCAACCTAGAGACCCAGGCACAATAGATAACAAGAACCGAAGTAAAGTTTGACACAGAGCACCAAGATGAAAATTATTAAGTCAAGTTTGAACTTTTTATTTGGGAACTGTTTACAAGATGTTGGGTCTCTTTCCAGGGGCCCTTCACCAAGATAAAAAAATTGACATCACTCTACATTTCTATGTAGAAATGACATTAAGAGCCACACTTCTCTTAAGGAGTCCTATCCCCTTCAGCCAAGGCTATTGAGGAGTGTTTTCAGGGACAACTTGGCAAGTTTGCAGGTAAAAGGCCACAGAGCACTGGTACCACAATCATGCGTGAGAAAGCTGAAGTGGCTTGTATGGAAGAGAAGAAACCAGCAGCTGGGAAGAAAACGCATTCCTCACCAACTCAAGTCAAGAGGGGTGTGAATTCTGGGTCAGAGGGCATCATATTGATGATGTTTTAAAATGAATCTTGCCCAAAGCTTTTCCTTACAGGGTAAGGGGATGCAAAGTGGTAACAGGCTGAAAGGTATACCACCAGGGACAGAAACTGAAGTGGGATTGGAGACTAAAGACTCAAGGAAAGACACTCCCCATGTCACAGGAGTTGCAACTGTTGGGGCCTAGCAGAGGAAACTTCAAAGCACTCACAAAAGCACCTGCACGAGAAAGGCAGCTTTAAAACATCTGCAAGGTCTAGAAAGCCTGACATCTACCTATGACAGTGATGGTCTTGTAAGAAGTATCATCATTCTTGTCACTTTTATATCCAACCTCCCCGAACCCCAGCTGGTGGAAGAAGGAAGAAAACTTCCCTGCTGCTTGCTATAGGCTTCAGCTGAGGGAGGAAGTAAGATTTAACTTTAAGTCAAGATAGGACTTTTTAATATTATCTGGGAAAAGAAATTTACATCACTTGAGATCATATTTGTTACTTAAAGTTATCATAGGTCTTTCTATTACCTAAGAGTGACCAAAAAGGTTGTAGAAATGTCTTCATTGTCACTCAAGGGCAGAGGATGGCCTGCAAGTACTGAATGGGTTTAATGGAACAGTGGGAAACAAAAATAATACTGCTTATTTAAGTTATTTATGCATTCATTCGTCTGTTCCTCCATCATGTATTTGTTGAACACCTGCTATGTGCCAGAAACTCTTCTAGGTACTGTATATATGTCAGTGAAGACAATATATTAAAAAAAAATCTCTTGCTTCACAGAGATTTATAGTTAGGGAGTGTATGTTCAATGTCCTGGAGATGTGTACACGTAAGCATACATAGATGGATAGATGAGGCATGATAGAGTGAGTTACCCAGACTTTCTATTTATTTTCTATCATTTCTTTAAAGTTTCAGTGAAACCCTAAGATCGTATAGCTAGGGAAAATGTTGTGATTCTGGTCCTCTATTGCGTTAATTATACGTGAAGTTGTCTTCTTATGTTCTATGCTCATCTTTCATTCAAATTGTCATATTCTTGTATCGCAGTTGCTAAATGAATTATAGAGCTTTTCTAGTCTGTCTGTCAAATTTAAGTATGGCTTTTCTTCAATTATATATATAACTCAACTTAATTTGTTTTGAATATTTTTTGTAATGCTACAAGTTTCTGCTTAAAATTACTTCTGCATAATCTGTTACATAAAAATGGGCTATTTTCTTGCTTTTTAGTACACACAAACATTGGGAAGAAATTTGGACTCTGGTGACAATTTTTTTGTTGGTTTCCCAGCAGGAAAGAATTAGCAAAATTTGTGTTATATGCAGTATAGTCAGGTTCTAGGCTGGTAATTTACTTTGACCATTCCTCTATCCTTGCCTCAGCCCCCCACCCCTCCAACACACAGCCTGCCTTTTAGGTCCTATTAGTACAGGACTGGAGAAAAGACCGCTTTGACTTATGATGGAAAGAGAAAAATGTTCATGTTGAATACTCTACTACTGTGTAAAATCTCTTTATTCTATTCTGTAGCTTCTGTCTGAAAAATTTACTGTATAATTCTTTCATGTTCATTTATGTATGGTGGAACAAATGCAAAACTGATGAAGTCCAACTTTTGAGATTGCAACGTTTTGATTGTTTAGCAGAAGGAAAATGATGACACTTTTTATTAAAATATTAAAATAATTATTAATTGGTATTTAAAACAATAAATTTATAAAACATTTAAAACTTTAAATTCTGCGAGGTATTTACTTATTAAAAAACCTTTTTATGAAAATATCATCCCTAATCTTTACTCGTAACATTGTAGCTATTGCCAAGTTTCAATTCCATAAGCTCTTTTTAAACACGGTATTGATGTTGTTTATACTGTCATTTGAAATTTTTTAGAGTGTTAGTTCTTATTTGTAAAGTAAGAGTCTTTCACTGTTTTAGTTAATGTAATTTAGCCATTATTACAAATCAATTTGGCTGAGCAATGTTTATCATATATTGGACCACTTCTACTTGAGAATATTGATAAATAACCTCTTACTATCTGTTTAAGTTGCTTCAACAAAAACATTCTTGCTTTCTTACTATGTGGACACAGAAACTAGTTCTGTGTCAGCTACAATATAGGACCTGTCTTAGAGGAACTTATCATCCAATGTGCTGTGAAGAAAGAGTTATGTAAATTTGTAATTTATGCTTTTATAATGCATAGAATGTAAATTTATAATTTCAATAAAATGTGCTAAGAGCTGTGGTAAAAATACGTGTGGATTATTACCTATTTCTAATCTCTGCCTAACTCCTATTAATAACAAGGTGAGCACTTTGACATGAGACAAGAGGTTAATCAGAAAAGGTTACACATAAAACTAACAGTGGGGTATGAGAAAGATTGTGAACGCTGATGTTGTATGTGTGAACGGTGAAGTATGGATGTTAATCCTTGAGAAATATGTGTTAATAAACAACATACGTCAAATATACTGATTAAAACTGTCTGATTAATTCAACAGTAAATGCTCTAGAGGCATTAAATTGAACTTTTAAAGAATTATATCTACTTGAATCTTTTTAATTTCTCAAATGCTTCTAATATATTATTTACCACTTGCTAGTTTTTGAGATCACAAGAGTGATATTATTTGGACACTTTAAAAAATACATACCTAGAGATAGACTAATAAAATAATAAACCTTTCTTCCAACAATTTAGCCTCCCTTTCTGACCTTACTTCATAGGTAGCTGTTATGCACAAATAAGTCTCTGGAGATATTGTAATAGTATAGTGTCTGGTTTCAAAGTGTGCATTCATACAAAATTCCCTTTGTTTACCATTTGGAGCTAGAATTCTGAGAATCATACACATGAGAAATGTATTTCCGGAAAAGAGAGGATGTCAGCCTGAAGGGAGTCCACACACTTAAAGTTGGAGCATTCAGGAAAATAGAAACCTATTTGTTATGGGGCCAGGAGATTTAAGAACGTAAAATACCCATAGAATTTGGCTTTATCTAAACACTAATATTTTATAAAGTACAATAATACATGTTATCAATTTCATGGGTAAAGTTAAGAGATTTTTGGATGGAATGAGCCCATAGCAATTGAAATTAACGGAATCCACAGACTTTTGAAGGCCAAGATGATTCTCTATCCACAGAGCATATGTAAAATGGAAATTTGCAGTTGCATGTGTGGGTGAGAGTTTGAATAGAAATAATATTAAATTAGATGCGGCCATTCTGCTGCATATCGCCATATGTTTGTCTCACTTCCCTAGGGAAATAAGATAGAACCAGAGAATCTAAACTGTATGTTTGTGCATGGGGTGGGGGACACGGACAGAGAAGGAAGTGAAGTGTGAGAGTCAGCATAGGAGAGAATAGGAGTCCAGTATAAATCATAAGAAGGTAGGATCATACTCTTTTTAGACATCATATTTCAAGGTTGTTGTTGAGTTCCATTTTTTAGGAACTTTTGTGGTATTTCTTTGATCTGACCATATTTTGGTCCTTTGAATAAATAGGGCAAATGTTTTGAAGGATGTTCTATGTGTCACTTTTTTGGGTGAATTTTTATTCTTATACAGAGATTTCTAAAATCACTAAGTGGTTGACTCTCTGTGGATCTCTCAGTCATTGTTGTCATTTTCCCAATGATGGAGGAAAATATGATGCCTTTTGATGCCCTGTCATCTGGACCCTCATGTATCCTTTCTATATGAGATATTTCCTAATATAGTTTATTAATCTAAAGCTGAGCAAACATTATTAAGCAGCTTCTAAATAGTTTTTACGCTAAGTGTATCATAAAGGTTCAATAACTCTTCTCCTCACCTGACCCTAAAACGCATTCTTTTAATCTGTTGTTGTCAACAATCCCTTATTTTATACAATTTTTAGGAAAAGGACTATAGGAAGGAAATGTGGAATCAGTTGTAGAGATAAGGACATCTTAGTGGGTTGGGAAGTTGGGTATTGTGGGCAAATTCTATAGATAGAATTCTGTTAGATGGAATCAAATATCTCACAAATAAGAACCTATCCCTAGAAATATGCCAACTTTATAGAGAAAAGTGGCTAATTTTTGTGGAGATTCTGTCTCTAATTTCAGTGCATTTAGACAGAGAATCTTTTGTAAACATCATCTGAGCACCATTCTAAAAGTAAGACTGTGGAAATACCCTTGGAATATATAAACATTGTTCTTTTTAGAGGAAGTGTTCATTTTCCATTTCTATTTAAATTATTCTTTTGAAAAGCATTTTGTAGACTTTCTGAGTATACAGGATGTTAGATAGAAATCTCAATTATATTCTAGTGTCTTTGGAATGTGCTTGCCTTTAATACACCACAATACTTCAAAAGAGGTAGTCCTTGCTGCCTCATTTGTAATTCCGCGATGTAAATTCTGAAGTTTTGCAAACTGGCTGTCATAGTTATTAAGTGTTCACATCACTATACCTCTCTTTGGTTAATTTACCTTCTTAATTAATCATGTTTCATTTTCTTTCTGGTTTTCATGTGAGTTTCTCTTATTTTTAAATTAAATGATTTTTGAAAGAGAATGTCCTCTGAGGACTCATTAATTCTCCCCATTCGTTACGAAATTCCAGCTCAAAAGAGGCAAATTAGCTCAACATTGAAGCCAAGACAAGGAAAAGTGGCGTTGCATGCGGAAAGTGAATGCTGACCGGGACTTCAAGATCCAGACTTTTGAAGTATGTTTCTGCCACTTACTGTGTGGCCTTTGGGATTGTACTTCATCCTTCTTTGCTTCATTTCACCTGCCAGTTACAAAGGGCATAATATGTGTATCCACAGTGTATTGTGAGTCATTCATTTTTTGATTTTTATAATGAACTCTTTGTTCATAATGAAGTAAGCCTGTATTATTAACAAATGATACAGTCACAATGAAAAAACTCCCTTCCGATGCAGAGATCCCGAGGGACAGCTTCATCTCCTGTTACTCAGCTTTACACCTTTGCAAATGGATGAGCCTTACTCTACTGCCTAAATGTCAGTACACAAAGGATTTGCGGACTCAGCCGGAAAGAATAACGTCTTGCACTTTGAATCTAGTCTACCTATTTAAAACACCTACTCTCTAGTCCTTAGTAGAAACGAAACCTGGGAACCCTCAGGAAAAAATCAAAGAGCCAAGAGTTTTATGCATAATATCAGTTTCTAGGACACTATTGTTCAATAGACACACCAGAGAAATAAGAGTTCAGACATAATCCACCTGGTTCTCAAATATTCTTAGAACCATAGTCTTCACCACTGTGAACAACTCAAGAAACCAGTCTTTCTCCTGTAGCTGTTTGTTCAAATAGAATGAAGTGATACAAATAAATTCTTGATTAATTAGACTTATAGCATCTAATTTTTGAAAATATCTGGTCCTTTTGTTCCTTTTCTTATCTCCTATCTCGAGTTCCCGCTGTAATGGAAAATACTACAAATAAAGATCTGAAAACCAAATCAGTCAGTTCTAATTACCATTCACGGACCAAACATTTTTCAGGGAGGCAGTAACTGTAACGAACACTGAAATTAGATTTGGGGACTATCTCACTTATAATTGTAAATTTCCTTCACATTATTACTAGCCTACTTTCTTTAGTAATAATGAGTATTACTATGACTATTGCTGTTAATTCTGTCACTTAAAATTTATTTACTGCTTCCCGTGTAGCGCCAAGCACGGAACTAAGAATTTCACACGCTGAACTCAGTATTTCGCTCAACAATCCCATCTGGTGACCATTGTTGTTACACTCATTTTATAGAGGAGATACAGGGGTTAAAAAACGAGGTCTCATCACCAGTCACTGGTAGAAACAGCATTCAAACCCGGCTTTGACTAACTTCAAAACTGCGCTGTCTCTTAATTACTATGCAACATCCCGTCTGCTAAGCAACGTGATGCAGGATTTGTTAAACCTTGCATATGATTGTAGATTTAGGATTAAAATCATTCCGTAAAATGGATTTTTGATACAATCAAAATGCATTGTGTGAATTTTCTTGCCTAAAGAGTAAAAGAAACCTCTCCTCTTCTACAGGAGCATGAGTCAGAGTTGCTCTGCTCTCCACAGTCCTCCTCTTGGGCCAGCTTCCCCCAAATCTGCAGCCTCTGTGTGTAACTCTCCACAGAATTCTCTAGTCTCCTGCAGGGGCAGGAGGAAGGGCTGGGAAGAAAGGCCGGCAGTGATTATGTGAGAAAGGGGATTGAAATGATAGACACAACCTGTCAAAATTTTCTCTTATTAATTAGGAATACCCAAACTTCAGTCGCATGCTCTTTTGTGTGTTTTTCAAAAGTGTGTTGACTAATTTTATTTTAAAACGAATTTTTGTTTTCATTTCAGTAATATATGCATATGGTAAAAACTTAAATAGCAAAAACAAAAGGATCTATAATAGGAAATGTCTGTCTTCCCTCTGCTGCATCTCTCCCCACTGTCTGGTATTGGTGTCTAGAATGAAAGACAATCAATTTCTTTCGCTCATTCCACTGGTAGTAAACCTCCATATCTCTAAATATTATGCTTATTAGGCTACTACTTGACTTTTTATCTACTGACGTTATCTATTTCCATCCTATTATAAGAAGCATGATATGAACACAATTATTTCAGAATTTTGGCTAAGTCAACATAATATAACATTGGTCACTGTTGAACTAATTAGTGTCATAGAAAATTAGCAAATAGTTTCATATTCTTTTAAATACATAATTTTCTTCTCCATTTTCTCTGTTTTCTGTCTCTGGAATGCCTATTTTTCAGATTTAATCTCTAACTTTCTAAACTGTTTCTCAATTTCTTTTTATCATTTTGTCTTTTTATTATGCCTTCTTAGAACTATCCTTTTCTTTATCTTCCAAGCTTTTCTATTTATTGATTGTTATGTGTGAATTTTCAAATATTATTCCTTGATCTCTAATTATGCCCATTTAAAAGCACCTGATTTTGTAATTTAATAGAGGCAACATCTTCTCTAACCTCTCTGAGGATGTTGATTGCAGAGTATTTTTCCCTTTGTGCTTGTACATGTGTCTCTATAATTGTATGTTTGTTATTTTTTGGCTTTCGTATCTCAGATTTTACATTTTCTTTCAATGTCTCCTGATTTTTGACTATAAACATTTTTAAAAGCCAGGTATGAAAAAATTGTTGAGCATCTCTATTTATGAGGGGAACACTTGTCAGTTGGTGGAATTGCTATGGCACCATTGGGTTCAATTTAGCTTTTCCACTGGGTGCATCTAAACATCCGTATCTAGAGGTCTTTCAGAGCATGATCTTCTGAGACGTATCTCTCCTTCTCCTGCTGAGGGCAGGGCAGGGTGTGTGGCTGCCTGAGAAGAGATGCAAGCTTGGCTTCTAGCATTCTGAAGCAGACCAAGAGAAAAGAGTTGAGAATCCCACAGATCTCTATTTGCATTTCACTTCATCCCATCTTTTATAGCCATTTATTCCCCCCAATTCTCTACTGTGTTTTGTGTCCCAAAGTCTAGAACATCTGTTTATTTGTTTAAATTATCCACAAGATAACCTCCAGCCTCTTTGGGGAGAAGGTGTTGTGGTTGAGGAGAAAATCATCAGTTTTGCAGATGGACAGCCCAGGGGTTGACCATTCTAAGCACAGACTTTCAAGCAAGCCTTGTGG